>NW_028261389.1:80899462-80934462 GCF_051295495.1 Thamnophis sirtalis
AGTGGTGGGGCTCTGCCCCGTTTTATGACTTTCCCTGCCCCGTTTGTTAAGCGAATCATTGCAGTCGCCAAGCGAGTTAACTCGGTTGTTAAGTGGATTGAGCTTCCCCATTCTCACTTGGCTCGTCGGAAAGTCGCCGAAGGGGATCCCGTGACCTCCGGGGCCGTCATAAATATGAACCCGGTTGGCAAGCATCTGAATTTCGACCGTGCGGGGATCGTGAAGTGTGGAAAAAACAGTCATAAGCCTCTCTTTTTTTTTTCCCAGTGCGGTTGTAACCTCGGTCATTAAGCGAATTGTTGCAAATCGAGGACCAGCCTCACATTATCCAACCAGGTGCCTCTACTTTTTCTTCTGTTCGCCCTCTGCAACCTTGTCCCTTCCCTGATCCGTTTTCTTCAAGAGCGAGCCACTTTCAAGTTCCTTTTGATTTTCTTTTTTCCTGATTATTCCTCCTCGTTTACGAATGGAAGCTGTTGGTGGGCATTTTTATTTATTTGTTGTTTTTCTTTGGACTCTCTTGAATTTTTTGCTATTGCCAAACTGACGCACAAACACACACACACACACACACACAAAGAAAGGCAGGGACCTTGTTTGTCTGGCTGGCCATTAAAAAAAAAATCACAGTAGCACCATGGCGGAGACACGTGGCTTGCTGACTTCGAGAGCTGGCCAGATCAGGGGTGGCTAATGAAAGCGTATCCCCCCCTCTCCCCAAAAGACAGATTTTGGCTCTTGCTCATAATGCTCAAGACGAGCAGAGAGGGTGGTTTGTGGAGACGCCCGTGGGCTCCCGAAGATGCTCAGCCCGGGACCATGGAGGTGTCATCTGGGTTTTTAATAAAACCATCGAGGCTTTTTGGATGTCGGATGGCTTCCTAGATTCATAGAAATCACGGCTCGGGTGTCTGCTCCCTTGTTCTGTCTCAACAACTCCGTTTTTGGAATTCAAGGTGGGTGAAATAACATCGGACGGTTGATTTTAGGAACGGAGGGAAGGTCAATTTAGTTCGGCCCCATCATCTCTTGTTCGTGGAAGAAAAATCTCCCCCCCCAGGGGGGGAATCACAAACCGCTTTTCCTATGATTAGTAATAGGTAATATACTTTCTGAGACCACGTCCCTCATCTCCCGATCTACCTTCCCTTAATTCATCCCTTAATTTGAGATCTTCCCTTGTCTGAAGTTGGGTTTTGTTTTGATAACACTGAGCATTTGGGGGGGCATTTCCACTTCATTTGAGGACAGTTCTCCCAAGCCGTATCACAGTGTGCCCTTGCCATTTGCAAAAATTACTAAATTTCCCCTTCCTCATAACCTGGCCTGCCTCCCGGTTCTCCCAACTGGTTTCTCCCAACAGATTCTAGGCTTATATTCATCTTCTTTTAACCATCCCATAATAATCCCCTGCGGGGTGGAATCTAGGCCGCTGAATGGAACTAGCAGAGTGTTTTAATGGCCAGATGCCTTTCCTGTTGCCAGAGCGGAGTTTTGTTCAGCTGAGATATTCTTAGTGTGGCCAGAGAGAGAAATATCTGCCTCTACCCAGGATTGAACTCACAGCCTCCTGGTGGTGAGGCGAGAGCTCTGCCTCTAGGCCGCCGCACCACTCTTGTCTATTAATCAAGGTCATCATCTTTTTTTAACGACCCCATAATAATAATCCCTTGCGGGGCGGAGTCTGGGCAACCGAATGGCGCTAGCAGAATGTTTTAATGGCCAGATGCCTTTCCTGTCACCAATGCGGAGTTTTGTTCAGCAAATACGTTCCCTGATCTAAAATGGTTCCAAATTTGTTGGGCCTCAAAAGAGCATCACAAAGACTATTGCTGCTTCTTAAAAAAAAAACACCCCCATTTGAGAGAAAAGCAAGTCCTTCGGGCAAGTTAACAAAATCTTTCACCCTCTTCTCACTCGTCTCTGGAGACCAAGCAGAGATATTCTTAGTGTGGCCAGAGAGAGAAATATCTGCCTCTACCCAGGATCGAACTCACAGCCTCCTGGTGGTGAGGTGGCGTGGCCAGATCTCCTGCTTTCGAACCAAAAACGGGCGTTTTGCCATCCTTCTTCACGCCCGCTTTGCGTTTTACGTTTCAAAACGGGAATTTTCAATTTCACCGCTTCACGCCGGAATATATACGTTGTTGCGCGCTGAAGGGTAACCCAGGAAAGGTTTGGATGGGCCACACAGATTATCTCGCCTTGACACCCTCAGGGTGGGTGGGAGGAACGAGTGTGTGTGTGTGCAGAACCGGGGACTGAAGAATGGTGTGTGTGTGTGTGCGGGGGGGGGGGATTTGCCCTACGGAGACAATTGCTCCTTCGGGGATAACCGTCTTCACTTGTCCGGTGGCCAAAAGTGCTTTTCGCTTGAAGCTGGTGTGTCGGGCAGCTGGATAAGGCAAATGAAGAGGCAGTGAGGTGATTTTCTTCTTCGTTTTTACCCCCCCAAAAATGGCATGGATGCATCGGAACAGCTGAGGTCAGACTAGAGTCCCAGGCTTGGCTTTGTCCTGTCCGTACCACTGGACGTCAGAGAGCTCTGGATAGAGGGCAGAATCCAGGTAGCAGCTCTCGCTGTAGCTCCTGCGGGGAGATGGAAGTTTGCATTTAGTCCGCGTTGCATTACGGGTGGAACGACGGATCGCTCAGTGACTGTTCTGACCCACCTCCCCAAACACAACAAACCCCCTGTATTTAAATCAACTTTCCTTTCTTAGGAGTGCTGGCAACCCCCGTGTAAAAGTTTCTCTCTCACTAACGAGTCCTGGGTGGAAGGTGAATAATTATTTTGTCACATCTATTCATCTCCGCCCCCCCTGCCTTTTATCCCCAGAGCTAGGGTGGAGTTTCGCTAGCAGCGGTGGCTCTTCTGACCCGAGGACCGGCCCATAGATTTCCACTGCTCTCCTCTCCTCTGCCAAAATCTATTCATCTCCACCCCCTGCCTTTGATCCCCAGAGCTCAGGTGGGGCTTCTCCAGCAGCGGTGGCTCTTCTGTCCCAAGGACCGGCCCATAGATTTCCACTGCTCTCCTCTCCTCTGCCTCATCTATTCATCTCCGCCCCCTGCCTTTGATCCCCAGAGCTAGGGTGGAGTTTCGCTAGCAGCGGTGGCTCTTCTGACCCGAGGACCGGCCCATAGATTTCCACTGCTCTCCTCTCCTCTGCCAAAATCTATTCATCTCCGCCCCCTGCCTTTTATCCCCAGAGCTAGGGTGGGGCTTCACTAGCAGCGGTGGCTCTTCCATCCCAAAGACCGGCCCATAGATTTCCACTGCTCTCCTCTCCTCTGCCTTCTGCGCATCCCTGTGTCAGGCACTGGACCCAGTGTTCCTCCTCTTCCTCATCAGCCACCTCCAGACCTGGGAGCTGTTGACTCTCCATCTGAGGGCTGATGGATTGCCCAGTGTCCACCCCCCCTCTCTCTGACAGCTCTCAGGTTGCCCTGATCCTGACTCTGACTTCCATGCTTCCTCCTCCTCCTCCTCCTCCTCCTCCTCCTCCTCCTCCTCCTCCTCCTCCTCCTCCTCCTCCTCCTCCTCCTCCTCCTCTGATTCGGTTGCTGGAGGGGCCGAGGGCCGATAGATCACAACAGTGACCAAACTTACAATGGTTTCCTCCAAAGCTACTTACAACCCAGTTCTGAAATTCTGGTAACCGCTCTTCCCATCCCCTCCCCCCCCCAAAAAATAATGGGACCACATTTGGGGTGTTCAGCAACCGGCTCGCATTTATGACCGTTTGCAAAGTCCCTCTGACTACAATTTATGATGTTTTTGCTGGAAACCAGCGTTCATGTCTGGTTTTGAGCAAAGATGATAGCGAACGATTTCTTTAAAAGGGAAAAAAACCCAAGGAAGTCCAGTTGCCTCCTGAAAAAACACCTGTGGGACAACCTGGATGATGGAGAATCTCTACAGACTGTTTTTCCCTGAAGCAGGTGGACTTCTTACATTGTTTAGAAGGGTTCGCGTTTTCAACTCAAGTCTTAAGAACAAGCTAAGAAAGAGACACGGAGGAAAAAAAACCATATATGGAACGCTGGTACCCAAAGAGGGTGACAGATGTTGCACCCAGATCCCCCTCACACCTGGACACCGGTACCCCCCACTGGTGGAATGAGGTCTTGTTTGACTTGCCAGCCATTCATCTAGGAAACCCCTTCGGAAAAATCTGGTTCCTCTTTTTCCCTCCACCTTATTTCCTCTTCTCTAAATAAAGACACATTCAGCCTTTGGGAGAAGATGGTTGTGACCAAGGGAAGAGAATATTGGTAGCTCGTGGTTGGACCCGTGTGGTCCTCGGTGCTCTCCGTGCTTGAGGGCGGGGAGGTGTGTCTTCTTGCAGAAATTTCATGACCCAACTAGGGAACATCATCAGCGCTACCATGAATGACATTGACCTAGCTTTGAAGTGAAACTCCTGCGAGGAAACTGCCAAGCTGGGAGGAGCACCAGAAGTTGCAAAAGCCAAGAGTTGACGGACACACCAACAAGGAATGGAAAGCAAGGACGGAGAGAGGCAGCAAGGAGAAATTCATGCACGTCAAGGGTGGAACATGCAATTTACGAGTGCTTTTTTCCACAGGTGGTTTGGTTCACTTCCACCTGGCTTGTTGGGCATTGAGTTAGAGCAGTGGTTCCCAAACTTGGCAACTTTAAGACTTGTGGACTTCAACTCCCAGAATTCTCCAGCCAGCTCTGCAGAATTCTGGGAGTTGAAGTCCACAAGTCTTAAAGTTGCCAAGTTTGGGAACCACTGTGTTAGAGCAAATCTAGAGGATTCTCTTTTCACTTCTCTTGCTCCTCCGTTACACTGAACATTTCGCCCACTACATTTCTTCCTGCTACTCTTAAGTGACCGTTGTGGCACCAGGGGGAAACTTATGCCGCACACTTCCTGCTGTTTACTCGGGATAAGAGAAGGAAATTGTGATTTCTCTGCACCGGAGTCAAGATTGACTAAATCGTTGTGCTCTTAGTACAGTTCAATATTCTGGACTATGAAGGTGACCAGACTTTGCTCATTACTTTAAGCTCCTGCTTTCTTGCGTTGCAATCTCTAATCCAGTTTCTCAACCTTGGATATTTAAAGAGGTGTGGACTTCAACTTCCATAATTCCCCAGCCAGCACAGGTGGATTTCATTTCCCATAATTCTCTAGCCCGGCATTGTGGGACCAATTTCCATAATTCTCCAGCCAGCTTGAGTGAATTTCATCTCCCATAATTCTCTAGCCGGCATTGGGTGGACTTCAACTCCCAGAATTCTCCATCCACCGTGGATGAACTTCGCTTCCCATAACTCCCCGGCATCCCATGAATTCTGGGACTTGAAGTCCACCCATCTTCAACTTGCCAAAGTTAAGAAATTCTGCTCTGGGGTCCAAATCCCTACATTGTTTTGAGGTCCTTTTCTCCCACCCGAGAGAAATAGTGGAAAGCTCGAGACACAAAAGAACGACAGGGACAACAGAGCGGGAACGAAATCTGGGTTCAGAGTAGGGGGGGGGGAACAAAACAGCCCAAACTCTCACTATACCTCTAATCATCATCAGTACTCGGCTGAGTTGGAGACTGAGACTCATCCATAGTGGGTGAGTTGCCTCTGGCATCTCTGAACGAAGCGGAACCAAAGCAGAAAGAGAGAGAGAGAGAGAGAGAGAGAGAGAGAGAGAGAGAAAGGAAGGGGGAGAAGAAAGAGCAGAATCAGCCATGTTAAAAGGAAAGCAGGGACACACAACTTTGCAAAGAGCTAAATTCAACACCCGTCGTGGGAGGAGTTAGGGAATCATTTCAGGAAGACAAAAGGGAGTTAGTGACGGAGGGAAATTTGCTTAGAGACAGTTCGGGACGCTGGAAGTTGCACGGGAAGAATTGGGGAAGGGCGTAAGGAACATCTTATCTTCTCCTTTTTAAGAGGTCAGATATTTCTGAGGGTTTTTTCCCCTCCCCAAGGGGTGCAAAATCACGTATTATTATTTGATTATTATTTTTTTTAGCAACCAGCTGCAAATATAACCCAGATCAAGCGCTGGAAAAGTTCACGCACAGATTCCTTCTCTAGAAATCTTTGCGCGTGAGCTGGATCGCAGCATTCAGAAAACTGGATCCCCCCCTTTGGAAAACTCCCAGCAAAATGTATATCACCGATTTTAAAAACTCGGGCAATCCCCTTTCCTTTCTGGGAACGCCTGAGATTTATGGCCCAAGCAGCCTCTGTACCACGTGCAAAATATCCCCGTCGGCTTCCAAGCGTCACCGTGGGTCTACATCTCTGCCTGACACAACCGCACTGTGGTTGTTGTGGGGACAATCAGGGAAGCTCATGTAAATGGGAATTGGAACATTATTTTGGTGGATTTCATTTTCCCCCTTTCTTCTTTTGCAATTATTTGGAGACGCCAGATGTTAATTCAGAGAGTGCACCGTGGAAGAATTAAAAAAAAATATTGCAAAGGAGTGCGTAGTCTACACCGGACTTTCTCAACCTGTGGTCCGTGGACTCCTGTGTGTGTGTGTGTGTGTGTGTACAATTTTGTTGCAGGGTCGCAACAAATGTTGTGATTTAACTCTTAAGTCTTGGGGAGGGTTGGTGGTTATTTAAAGGGGGACCCTGGTGAAGAAAAGGTTGAGCTCCATTGGCCCAGACGTGATCTCAACAGGTGGGCTTACAGGGGGAATCCGTGCCTGGCCCTTGTCCCCCCCCTTTCCCAAGGGACCCAAAACTCACCCAGTTTGCCAAGCTAAGATGTGGTGTGGACAGCTGGGGGTCAGCGACCCACAATCACTAGGGGTGGTGGTTGAAGTCCTCGGATGGTGAGGTAAGGCAGCTGGAAAAACAAGGGAGACATCAAGTTGAGGTTCTCCTGTTTGTGAAAGAAGGACCTGTTGGCTGGATTCTAAATATGAAGTGACCCATGGCAAGTTCCCTTTCTTTCTTTCTTTCTTTCTTTCTTTCTTTCTTTCTTTCTTTCTTTCTTTCTTTCTTTCTTTCTTTTCTTTCTTTCTCTCCCTCCCTTCCTTCCTTTCCTTCCTTCCTTCCTTCCTTCCTTCCTTCCTTCCTTCCTTCCTTCTTTCTTTCTTTCTTTCTTTCTTCCTCCCTCCTCCTTCCTTCCTTCCTTCTTCTTTCTTTCTTTCTTTCTTTCTTTCTTTCTTTCCTTCCTTCCTCTCTCTCCCTCTTTCTTTCTTTCTTTCTTTCCTTTCTTTTTCCTCTCTCCTTCCCTCTCTCGCTCTTTCCTTCCTTTCTCTTTCTTTTCCCTCTCTCTCTCCCTCTCTGTCTTCCTTCCTTCCTTCTTTCTCTCCCTCCCTCTTCTTCCCTCCCTCTCTCTCTTTTCCTTCCTTCTTTCCTTCCTTCCTTCCTTCCTCCCTCCCTCCTTCTCTCTCTCTCTTTCAACTCAACAGCCAGTTCCAACCTCCTTTTTTTATTTACAGATAGTTCCTCTATTTACAACAGCCCATTTAGTGACCGTTTGACGTTACAACGCCACTGAAAAGAGTGACTTATGCCAAGGACTAACTGTATGTATTTATTCGTTAAATCTGTTCGCCCGCCTACCTCGCCTTCCTCTAGATGTTTAACAATAACGCAAAGGAAGGAAAACGAAACATTTGTGTAAACGGAAGTAAAACAATAGAAGAGTAAAGTAGACAATGACAAATGAACACAAGGAAAATCAATATCAATATGAGAACCAGAAAGGTGGGTGGGTGTGGAACATATCAAGGGGGTTGCAGGAATTGGGTTTAATGAAAAGAAGGACCAGGGGAGACATGACAGCAGTCTTCCAATATCTCAGGGGTTGCCCCCAAAGAAGAGGGAGTCAAGCTATTCTCCAAAGCACCTGAAGGCAGAACAAGAAGCAATGGGTGGAAACTAATCAAGGAGAGATCCTTCCTTCTCTCCTCCCTTCCTTCTCTCCTTCCTTCCCTCCTCCTCTCCTTCTCTCCTTGCTTCCTCCCTCCCTCCCTTTCTTCTCTGCTTCCTTCCTTCCCACCTTCCTTCCTTTCTTCCTTCTCTCCTTCCTTCTTTCCTTCCTTCCCACCTTCCTTCCTTCCTGTATCTCAGGGGTTGCCCCAAAGAAGAGGGAGTCAAACTATTCTCCAAGGCACCTGAGGGCAGAACAAGAAGCAACGGGTGGAAACTAATCAAGCAGAGAAGCAACCTAGAACTAAGGAGAAATTTCCTAATAGTGAGGACAATTAACCAGTGGAACTGCTTGCCTCCAGAAGTTGTGGGTGCTCCATCGGTGGAGGTTTTTAAGAGGAGGTTGGACAGCCACTTGTCTGAAATGGTAGAGGGTCTCCTGCTTGAGCAGGGGGTTGGACTAGAAGACCTCCAAGGTCCCTTCCAGCTCTATTCTGATTGATTGATTGGGGGTGGGTGGGAGTAGAGTTTTCCTGCCTGCATTCCTGTCCATGCCCTCAAGGACAGTGAAAAGAGTTGAGGCGGCAGTTGTGGCTGTGATCGGAGTCTTGCATTGCAAAACGGGGGGGGGGGGGCTTTGATTATGTGATCCCTGTGGTCTTCTCGGCCTCTCTCTGCATCTGCTCAATTTTAATTAAACGGGCCGAATTTCTCACGAAAGCGGCTTATTTTTAGCAGGGAGCAATATCTCCGACGGCTCCGACTCCAGACAGCTGAGACAATATGAAAACTCTTCAGCAGAGCCAGGCTGTCTGGGGTTGGAATCCGATGGGTTCGCGACGGGCATAACTAAATGTTTCATGAACGGCAAGAGGCACCAGCCGGGCCGTGCGTTCTGCAATTAGTAGAGCATAATCTCACCAGCAAAAAAAATAAAATAAAAATGGACTTTTAGAAGCTCTTGACAAGCAAAAAAGCTTGTTTGCCTTCTGGGCAAACGAAGCATTAAAAAACTCTTATGTAAAGCAGCGAGAGTTTCGCCGGATTGATCAATCACACAAATCGGGTTGTCGGTCTCAATAAAAGTCACAAAAGTTCATATTTCATTTCTGCAAGTCCTTCAGCGACGCAGACCTTCCAAATCAAATGCTGTTATGGTTAATGATCCTATACCAGAGGTGGGATTCAATGTTTTTTTTACTACTGTGGGAGTGGCTTGATGGGCGTGGCATGGCTTGGTGGGTGTGGCTTGGTGGGCGTGGCAGGGGAAGGATACTGCGAAATCCCCATTTCCTCCACGATCAGCTGGGACTCAGGGGGCGGGGCAGAGGATAGATGCAGGCGGGGCCAGTCAGAGGCGGTATTTATCGGTTAGCAATAGCAATAGCAGTTAGACTTATATACCGCTTCGTAGGGCTTTCAGCCCTCTCTAAGCGGTTTGCAGAGTCAGCATATCGCCCCCACAGTCTGGGTCCTCATTTCACCCAGATAGATAGATAGATAGATAGATAGATAGATAGATAGATAGATAGATAGATAGATAGATAGATAGATAGATAGATAGATAGATAGATAGATATAGAGAGAGGGAGAGATAGATATAGATAGATATAGATAGATATAGATAGATAGATAGATAGATAGATGATAGATAGATAGATAGATATAGAGAGAGGGAGAGATAGATATAGAGAGAGGGAGGGAGGGAGAGATAGATATAGATAGATATAGATAAGATAGATAGATAGATAGATAGATAGATAGATAGCAATAGCAGTTAGACTTATATACCGCTTCATAGGGCTTTCAGCCCTCTCTAAGCGGTTTACAGAGTCAGCATATCGCCCCCACAGTCTGGGTCCTCATTTCACCCAGATAGATAGATAGATAGATAGATAGATAGATAGATAGATAGATAGATAGATATAGAGAGAGGGAGAGATAGATATAGATAGATATAGATAGATAGATAGATAGATAGATAGATAGATAGATAGATAGATAGATAGATAGATAGATATAGAGAGAGGGAGGGAGGGAGAGATAGATATAGATAGATATAGATAAGATAGATAGATAGATAGATAGCAATAGCAGTTAGACTTATATACCGCTTCATAGGGCTTTCAGCCCTCTCTAAGCGGTTTACAGAGTCAGCATATCGCCCCCACAGTCTGGGTCCTCATTTCACCCACCTCGGAAGGATGGAAGGCTGAGTCAACCTTGAGCCGGTGAGATTAGAACCGCCGAACTGCAGATAACAGTCAGCTGAAGTGGCCTGCAGTACTGCACCCTAACCACTGCACCACCTTGGTTCTCCGAACTACTCAAAATTTCCGCTACCGATTCTCCAGAACTGCTCAGAACCTGCTGAATTTCCACTTCCGTCCTATATGTTTTGAGTGTAGGTAGGCAGGTCGCGCCAGGCGGGGGGTTCGATTAATGCGATATTTGAATTTGTGCAAAATTGTGAAACCGATACCGAGTGGTGCAGTGGCCTAGAGGTGGAGCTCTCGCCTCATAATCAGAAGTTCAATCCTAGGTAGAGGGAGATATTTCTTCCTCTGGGCACAATGAGACTTCATCTGCTAAACAAAAACTCTGTTCTGGCGACAGGAAGGGCATCTGGCCAGTAAAACTCTCTGCTACTTGCATTCAATTGCCCAGACTCCCCCCTGCAAGGGATTATTGAGACATTAAATGAAGATGATGATGTTAAATCCATACCGGGGCATAGTTAATGCAAGCCAAAATTTACTTAATGCAAGGCTAGTATGTGTGTTATTGAGGGTAATGGATGTGCAGTTGTGGTTGTTGTTTTAGACCAGTGTTTCTCAACCTTGGCAACTTGAAGATGTCTGGACTTCAACTCCCAGAATTCCCCAGCCAGCGAATGCTGGCTGGGGAATTCTGGGAGTTGAAGTCCAGACATCTTCAAGTTGCCAAGGTTGAGAAACACTGTTTTAGACACTTCATCTGCACCAAATGGAGAAAAAGGAAAAATCTGTCAGAGCAGAAAGTCAACATGGTTTTGCAACCATCTTACTTACTGCAGTGATTCACTTAACAACTGTGACTAGAAAAGTCATATAATAGGGGGGTAAAATTCACTTAACGGCTGTCTCATTTAGCAGCGGAAATTGTAGGCTTTTCAGGCTGCCTGTACTCCCAGTGTGGTCTTACTAAAGCTTTGTAAAGCCGTACCAACACTTCACGTGATCGTGATTCTGTCCTTCCGTTAACGCAGCCTGGAACTCCAGACATTCTACATGCACGTGGACTAATTCCCACATTTAATGTGGACATTTTCGGCTTTTATTTATTTATTTATGTTTTACTCCCTCCTCATTCCTTCCACCCCAGCTGGGGTGCTGAGTCTCTAATTGGCTGTGTAAATAAAAGACTGGATATGTAAGTATTAACCAAACGTAATTATTAGCTAAGATGCTGTTTGTGTTGGGGGGAATCGCGCGGTGGGTGACTTTCAAACAGCTTTCAAGTCCTTACACATTTGAGAAACTGTTAATTACAGCGGTGGCACCAATCCTTAATCTACTTCTAGCTTTAAATCACCGCTCTAAGCACTTAGTTTCTTATCTAAATAACGCTCTGAGTGGGCATGTCATCTACATGATATACGATGATTTGTGTAGGAGCCGAGGCTGAGGCAGAATAGTTTATTTGAGATCAGAATGAAAATCAGAATTCGAAGTCGCTCGGCCTCTGCCTTGACGTTTGAGCCAAGGAGTAACCTCTTTGTAGGGACTCGCTGCTTGCTTCCCGCAGGCTCATTCTGCTTTACACCGAAGGCAGACAAGTAACTCCTCGTTATCAAGGGCATGGCCGTCCCAAAGGTGCTTTTTTCAAGAGGCAACTGGACTTTCTTGTTCTTTTGCTTGAAAAGGTTTCACTTCTCATCCAAGAAGCTTCTTCAGTTCCAACTGAATGGTGGAGAAGGGAAGGATTTAGTATATTCCTTGCCCTGATCTGGTCGTTAGCATTCCATGGATCAGAGGATCGCGAGGGATAAACTAAATCCTTCCGTTCTCCGCCATTCAGTCAGAACTGAAGAAGCTTCTTGGATGAGAAGTGAAACCTTTTCAAAGGAAAACAAAAGACCCCCCAAGAAAGTCCAGTTGCCTTTTGGGAAAGCAGCTTTGGCAGTTTGGTTGATCGGGAATCTCCACAGAGTTTACTTTTTATGTTACATTGTGTGGTGGAATCGTTGGCTAAAGGAGAGAAGGGAGTAAAGAGATGTGCCAATATGGAGTCACTCTGTGGGAGGAATGACATAAGGCAGTCTAGGGAGGCCCTTATCTGGTGAGATTCTTGTAAAAGAAGCGATCGACAATAAAGAAATTACTTCGGCCTATTTACCGAGTTGTTCTGGTATGTTTAATTTAATAGCTGGAATAGTAAAGTGTACAATGGGCCAGAACACACCGTCAGAGTTGATTGGTTGGAGAGTGCGGGCTCCTGCCTGAGGCAGTCTACGTTATGATTGGTTGCAGGAAGACTCAACACTGTCGTGAGGTAAATTGTGAGGTAAATCAAAGAACAGCTTACAGAGCATACGTTAAGAAAAAAGGTGGGAAAAAAGGGGGAGTCCCTTTCCCCCCCCGCCCTTTTTCCTTCTTTGTGTGCCCTGTACAGTGCTCTGTGATTTACCTCACGATTTACCTTGTGTTGGAGTGATGTGCCTGACTACGCTAATATAGATGTTAAATATATTTATTTATATAAACTACAAGTTCGTATCAGTGTCTATGACTTCATTTTTGGCCAACTGCTGCACAATTCCCTGACGTTATGTCTCCCTGCCCCGTCAGAGAGACCCGGGATTTATTCATTCAACCTGGTTTAAATGCCACCTGGGCCCAGAATTTCTCCCTCTTACCTGACGTTGCTTTGCACATGGGAGGCATCCTGGTTACCTTACTGTGCGCCACGAAGGTGCTTTGAGAGGAGCTACTGTATTGGGAGCTGCTGTCCGACGAAGTGGAGCTTGTGTGCGACAACCGGCTGTGGTCTTTGTGGGGGGCTGTGGAGCGCTGGTACCATAGTCTGAGCTCATCCGAGACCCCAGCCCTCCCCGATCCCTTTTCATGTCCGTCTCTACCCAACGAAGGAGTCCTTATGATCTGAGACCGGGAAGGCGTCAACCGGATGGAGTCCACTTCGTCTCCGTGCCAGTTCTCCTTAAACATGCCCCCCGCCGTGTACGAATTGGACGTTTTAAACTGTGCTTTCACGCTGTAGTGTCCCTCCTGGTCGTTTTCGAGGCTGCGCACCACCACTGGCGTCGAGCTCCCTTCGATGTACAGCGGGTATTCTTTGATCCTGTACTGGGAGGAAGGCTGGCTTTGGCTGTGCAGGTAGACGCCGTGATGGCCGTTCCCGTTCCCAGCAGCCAGGTTGGGCATACTTCCCGAATTGGAGCAGACGAGATTTCCGGCCGACTTGTGCCGCTGCCTCTGGCGCTCGCGAGCTTTGGAGGGAGAGTCCTCCGCCAGGGTGGAATAATTTGCATTCATCTGAGCCGGGTAGTAATGCTCGGAGCTGGAGTGGCTCGTACAGGAGGAGCAGTCATCCATGGGGTCCGACCCATTACTGCTACGAGTCCTTGGGGTGTAGAAGTCAGGGCTCCCCGTCTCGTTTTCCGAGCCGAGAAGCTTCCCTTGTGACTCTAAACTAGAACTCCGGTGTCTAAAGTGCTGAACTAAACAATGCAGTCTCGTAGGGCTAATGTCCACCGATCTGTAAGGCCAGAGAAACAGAAAGGCGGAAAACAAATTAAGATTTTAAACATCGCTACAAAGGGATTTCTCTCGGTGGAAATTGGCCTTTGGGGTAATTACAGCATATAGCAATAGACTTATACACCGCTTCACAGAGCTTCACAGCCCTCTCTAAGCGGTTTGCAGAGTCAGCCTCTTGCCCTCCAACAATCTGGGTCCTCATTTCACCCACCTCAGAAGGACGGAAGGCTTGAGCCGGTCAGGATCGAACTCCTGGCAGTCAGCAGAGTTGGCCTGCAATACTGCAGTCTAATCACTGTGCAACACCACTAGAGAGCCGAGGTGGTGCAGTGGTTAAATGCAGCACTGCAGGCTACTTCAGCTGACTGCAGTTCTGCAGTTCGGCTGTTCTAATCTCACCTGCTCAGGGTTGACTCAGCCTTCCATCCTTCCGAGGTGGGTAAAATGAGGACCCGGATTGTTGTTGGGGGCAATTTGCTGACTCTGTAAACCACTTAGAGAGGGCTGAAAGCCCTATGAAGCGGTATATAAGTTTAACTGCTATTACTATTGCTACTTCCTTAGCACTTAGCACTTAAGACTAACACACCACCTCGCAGCCCTCTCTAAGCTGTTTACAAAGTCAGCCTCTTGCCCCCTACAATCTGGGTCCTCATTTTATAGACCTTGGAAGTATGGAAGGCTGAGTCAACCTTGAGCCAGTCAGGATCGAACTCCTGGCCATTGGCAGAATTAGCCTGCAATGCTACATTCTCACCACTGCGCCACCACGGCTCTGGATGGAAACAACCCACGTTGATGTCAAAGCATTTCAAGTACAACTTCTCCGTTTCTATGAACCTGGATTAAAAGAGTTTATGCCGGAAGACCAACAGAAGAGGAGGAAGAGAGGGGAGCACTCACCTGGTGGAATGGACATAATGGGGACTGCGCACACGTAGATCCGGTGTCGACGGCATGCTGGATTGGGTGTTCCAATGGGGAAGATTCCTCACTGGACTGTTCTGAAGAGAGTTACTTCCTCCACCTTCCACACAACTTCCGGTGCTGGGAAACCGCTTGTGACTAATGCAAACGAAAGACAACGAAGAATTCAAAACACCCTCTTTTATTTTACATACGACGCTAAATGGACACAATCTCTACTTATGCAGATGGAACACCCTTCCGGTAAAAAGGTAAAGGCTCCCCTCACACATACGTGCTAGTCGTTCCCGACTCTAGGGGGCGGTGCTCATCTCCGTTTCAAAGCCAAAGAGCCAGCGCTGTCGGAAGACATCTCCGTGGTCATGTGGCCGGCATGACTCAACGCCGAAGGCGCACGGAACGCTGTTCCTTTCCCACCAAAGGTGGTCCCTATTTCTCTACTTGCATTTTTTTACTTGCTTTCGAACTGCTAGGTTGGCAGAAGCTGGGACAAGGAACGGGAGCTCACTCCGTTACGCAGCGCTAGGGATTCGAACCGCCAAACTGCCAACCTTTCTGATCGAAAAGCTCAGCATCTTAGCTGTGCCACCGCGTCCCGCAACCTTCAGATAGACAGTAGCACGACCCTGGAATGCTTTATTTCTACCAAAACATTACTATAAAGTCCTCCAATGATTGATGGAAGGCCCGCCTCTTCCTGCTCTGGACTCACCTGGAATGGCTGTGAGAAGAACGCTTCTTCACCTTCTCGTAAGGTTCGTCCAAGGAAGACTCGGTCCACATCTTGGGCTTAATGGGGGATTTGTCGTAGTCATTCCTGTGGTAGTGCATTTGCCGGAGACCCTCCAGGGACTGTGGAGGGGGAGGCCTGTTGTGCAAGGGTGGCCGAGGAGGGAGCCCTTTGTGAGGTGATTGTAAGGGGGATATCGTGCTGGTAACCGGGCAGTCTTCTGGAATGGAAGGAGAAGCAGCGTCAGGCACGAAGGATCAATCAAACTGACAGAGAAATCTTCTCAACTAGCAGTCAGCATCTCTGTATTTTTCGGACTGTGACGCACTTCCCTATCCCCCCAAAAGAGGGTGAAAATTTGGGTGAGTCTTATACACCGAATGTAGCCAAAAACACGAGGCCCGGAGGAGGCGATGGTCTGCGGCCATCCCTGCGGCCTGGAACAGCTGATTGTTGGTATTCCGGGAGGCCGGTCCACCCGCCAATCAGCTGCTCGTGCTGAATCAGGCTGCAATAATGAGCTGAAGCTGACCGGGCTGTTCTCTATTTGCTGCAAGGACGTGTCAGATTTTGCAGCAGCCATCACATTCAGAAAGCACAGCACAAGTAACCGATTCAGCAGGGTTCAATAACTTCTCTTGATATGTAATGTAACTCATGAAGTAAATATACAATACCAAAAGCAGGTTTTCCAACGTGGTAGTTCAGCAGAAGAGAGAAGTTTCACTTTCACTTTTAGTTTCAGATACCAGCACAGCATGCAGCTTTAGTACAAAACAAGCCACGCCCAGGGTCCTTGCTGTCTCCTTCCTTGTTGCTCACACAACAAATACTGCTTGTTTCCAAACAGCCCTCAACTCTCTCACACACTGACAGGACGCTAGCCAGGTGCATGCCATGGATGCTGGTAGGCAGAGGAAGCACTTTTTTATTATTATTTTCCTCCTCCAAAACTAAGGTGCATCTTATACTCCGCTGCGTCTTATTGTCCGAAGAATACAGTAGTTAGAGTTAGACAATGGCCAATAGTACTCAAAGGGAATTGGGTTTACTTTGCTTGCAGCTACGTAAGGATTTTAGACTGATGCCTCTATGATAGAAGATCTGCAGATAAGCTCCTGCTCTCACTTCCTATAACCCAACTCAAGATATAGATCACACGAAAATGGGTGAGACAGTTAGATCATTGGAGATTTTCCAGTGTCCTTCCCCTGGAGTGGGGTGGGAATGGAGATTTTACAGTATCCTTCCCCCGCCATGCCCACCAAGCCACACCCATAGAACCGGTAGTAACAATTTTTGAGTCTCACCACTGATTCTTATCACTCACCACTGATTCTTATCAAATGCAAAAGATAATAAGGCTCCACAATTTTTTACATACCGTCTTCCAGAACAAGAGCATCGGAGAGGGAGCTATCTTCGCTGGCAATGTTCCCATCTAGGAAGACAAGAGACCACAGAGAAGATCCCGTCAACAAGGAAGTGGAGTCGGCGTTGATAGCCCAAAAGTCAGATAATGAAAGACGCGCTATCTTCCTTCGGACCCATCCCATTAGCTGAAGGATGGGTGTCCTCTGGCTTTTGCTGTACTATAACTCCCAACTACCCTAGCAAGTCTTGCCAGTGGCCAGGGACTCTAGAGGATGTGGGACAGCAAAGATGAAAGGCCACCTATTTCCCCAAGGTTTCTCCACCATCCTGTTTCTCATCTACAAACATTTCCAGAAAATTCAGGCAGGACATGGAGATGATACTTTGACTACTACCCCTAAACAATGAAATTCATTGATGATAAATAGCCTCTGATAGGCCTATTTATCATCAACTAGCTGATAACCCAGTATTTACTTATAGGGGGAAAAAATTCCGAACCAAACCTAATTTCTAATGTTGGATTTCCCCCGCTTACCAGACGGTGCCCCCTTGTGGAGTACTGTGACAACTCCACTGTGCTGCACAGTAAAAGCCACTTTATGGCAGTACAGTAGAAGCCGTTCACAGCTGAACCTTTTTTCCCCACTTCTTAAAGCATTTTTTTTACTACCGATTCTGGCAAATAGGTAGTAATAAATGCTTTAAAAATAAAAAAAAGTTGGCCAGGCCCACCCAGTCACATGAAACCCCCACCACCACCAAGCCACGTCCACCGAGCCCAGAGAACTGGTGGCAAAAATTTTCACATTTCACCACTGCTGCAAACCCATAAAAAAAGACAGACTTGCAATCCGTAATTGCATTCGAGCCCTGCTTCCTATAGTCATTTCCTGAATTTAATACCCATGTGGCTAGTTGCAGAGGGGTTGAAGAGGTGCTGGGCCATGAACCTGAGATAGTCATCTGGTAGGCTTCCTTAACTCCTACTTTTGAGAATCTCCAGATAGGAGGTTTCTCCATTATTTCGTCAAGCGGCCTGAAAGGGTTTCCTGCCTAGGCAGGGGGTTGGGCTAGAAGACTTCCAAGGTCCCTTCCAACTCTGCTATTGCATTGTATTGCAAGGGCCTACGAGACCCATGGGATCTACCAACCTCTAAACCCCCAT
Organism: Thamnophis sirtalis; assembly: GCF_051295495.1. NCBI lineage: Eukaryota > Metazoa > Chordata > Lepidosauria > Squamata > Natricidae > Thamnophis > Thamnophis sirtalis. Next base: position 80,917,291 of record NW_028261389.1, read on the forward strand.
CCCATCTAAAGGAAGTCTCAGGAGATCACAGAAGGTCAACTCTCCCTGGGGGGAGAGCCTTCTCTGTTGCAGCTCCGGCCCTCTGGAACGAGCTCCCTGTCGAGATCCGGACCCTTGCTACCCTCCCGGCCTTCCGCAAAGCCACCAAGTCCTGGCTGTTCCAGCAGGCTGGGGGGTCTGAGAAACATCTACCTCCACGGAAATTGTGAATGTTGGCTTGTTTTTAATATGTTGTCTTTGTCTAGTTTTCCCCCTTTCCCTTGTCTTTTGTGAGCCGCCCGGAGTCCTCCGGGAGTGGGCGGCATACAAGACAAATAAATAAAATAAAATAAAATAAACTGCCTTTACCATCGATGATCAGCGAAGCTCTTTGGGTGGGCTTCTTCCCCGATCGGATGCGGTACTCGTTGATGGAATTTTCAATCTCCTGGAGCTTCTTCAGGGCATTCAGGTACGAGGTCTTTCTCTGCTTCTTCAGCTTCTTGGTGACGTTGGGCTCGCTGGCCAGGCGTCGAGCAGCTTCCGTGATCTGGGACTGGATGGCGAATTCTCTTTCCAAGCGCTCCAGCTCAGCTTCCTGTCCAAGAGGAAAGACGTTTCAACGGTCCAATTTCTCAAGGCCTTCCACGGGGCTAGTTCCACAGGATTGACATTGGATCAATAGCAATAGCAGTTAAGACTTATATACCGCTTCATAGGGCTTTCAGCCCACTCTAAGCGGTTTACAGAGTCAGCATATCGCCCCCAACAACAATCCGGGTCCTCATTTTACCCACCTCGGAAGGATGGAAGGCTGAGTCAACCCTGAGCTGGTGAGATTTGAACAGCCGAACTGCAGAACTGCAGTCAGCTGAAGTAGCCTGCAGTGCTGCATTTAACCACTGCGCCACCTCGGCTCTTAAAAACTCTGGAGCCTGGGGAGGGCGAAAAATGGCTTTAAAAAAAGGCTGAACTCAGCTGGCCAGGGCGCGCATGTGCGAAGGCCAGCTGACAGCAACGCCTCGCGTGCCCTGACAAATGGCTCTGCGTGCCACCTGTGACACGCGTGCCATAGGTTCGCCATCCCGGGTATATACCATTCCAGATCTAGGAAACCCCCAGAGGTGGAATAACACAACTTCTGGAGGGAAGCAGGTTCCACTTGTTTGATTGTTCTCACTGTTAGGAAATTTCTCCTGAGTTCTAAGGTTGCTTCTCTCCTCGATTGGGAACGATCCCCTTCATTCCTAATCACGCCGCGGGTTTTGGAAGCCGTGAAACTGATTTTTGCACATCAAAGAGAGATTCCCTATTTGGGTTTATCCAAGCGCAGCTGAAAAGAAGGGACTTGGTTCGACTTCATCCTTCATCAAGGTAATGCGGCTCTCTTTGGCTCATCTCAAAAAGCTCTTTTGATGTTTAGAATGACTCAGCTCTTCTCTTGTCGCGATTGGCCAAAAGGCTATTATTTGTCGGTGCTTAAAAGTTTTGCTTTGAAGATTTTATAATCTCTGTCAACAGTGAGCTGATTAAATATGCATTTCACGGGATGCCTAAATGCTACAGCCAGTTTTCTCCTTCCCATCCACTCCTACACTCCTGTTCTACCTCCCTCCAAAAAAAATCTCCCACATCCACAGAAAGCGAAGGATGAAAAGCACCGAAGGATGAAAAGCATCGAAGGATTTAAAAGCACCACTCAAGCTTTTTTTTTTTAAAAAAAAGTGCATTTGATCTTTGAACTGTAGATGAAGTTCACACCCCGGTTCTAAGAGTCCAAAACTTCTAAAAGGGCTTTAAAAAGCCTTAACAACCATTGAACTTTCCAAGCAAATAAAAAGTTTTTTAAAAAACCCATCAGCCTTATGTGATTCTGCAAAAACGGATCTGGGTTTGTTACAATCCCACTTTGAGGTGCAGCTAAAAAATGTAACGTTTGTAAGGCTAAAGCCATCCATCTCACACCCCTTCTTCATGTGAAACAAAGCAAGGTTTTATTGCCTTGGCAATGTCTGTGGTTTTATCAGAATTAATTAAAACACAGGCAGGCAAACAGTACAGGATTGAAGTCTTAAAAAGGCAGGCCCACAATATAAGCATCAACTTCTTTCAAATCTTTTTTTAAAAATTCATGTGTGTATCCCAGGAGAAAAAAGCTCTACTATCCTTAACGCAGATAAGAGACACCTTCAGAAGAAATTCTCCGAAGAGAATTTATATAAGATGCTTTATAGATGGCATTTTCCATTGGCGAGGTTGGCAAAGAGGTTTAAAGACAAATCTGCTAAATGCTGGAAATGTCACCAGTTACCTGGATCTTACTACCATATGTGGTGGACATGTGCAGAAGCAAAGAATTACTAGATATTGTTGGGAAGGAGGATAAAACGACGTATTGAATTAAAACCAGAAACATTTTTGTGTTGGGGATATTACCTGAAACCTATAATAAAGAGAAGACGTGTTTAATTATTCAAATATTAACTGCAGCTAGAATTGTATTTGCACAAATATTGGAAATGTGAAGAGATTCCAACTGAAGAGAAGGGGGTTAGGAAAATATCAGAATGTGCAGAAATGAATAGACTAACATTGGCAATTAAGGAGAAAGAACGATCTGATTTTATTACATGATATGGGAGGTAATTTATCAATGGTTAAAGAATAAAAAAGGAAATTGGAAATAAAAGAAGAAGATAAAAAGAAGAATAGACAATGTATTGAGATAAGAATAAAATGATAATTGTTAGCATGAATATGATGAAAATAACTATAATCAGTTATTATTGTGTATGTGTGTGTATGTGTGTATGTATGTATGTGTGTATATATATATATATCAAGAAGATCTGTTTTGGGGTTGTGCTTCACGTCCGCTGGGGCTCCCTCACCCGCCAGTATGAACTCTTAGTATAGCAATAAATGGATGGACAAAAGGAGGACAGAAAAGGACAGATGAGAGGATGGCTGGATTTTCCAGAGCCTGGTAGCAACCAAATATTTGGACAGGATAACGCAGAGGGGGTCTTTACCTCTCCCTTGGGCAGCATTTTCTGTTCATCCAGTTTAAAAGAAGTACCGATTCTTCTTCTCACGATGGGGGGCTCCTCCCCGGGGTTGAGGGGATACTCCCTTGGCAACTTTCCAGTAAGTTCCTGAAATCACACAGCAAATCCAGGAGTTAATTAGCAAAGAACTTTGTGCATCTGCCTCTAACAAGCTCAAGAACATTGGATCCCTGCTGGGACCCTTCAGGAATCCACCGATGTATTTGTGAAAGAGAGGGGGGGGGATATGCTGGTAACCTTCCCGCCCAGATCCAAGGTACTGCAGGGCCATTCCTGGGCTGGGAGGGGGGCAAGACGGTGGGTATAACTGAATGATGAAAGACCCTCCCCTTTGTGCTTGACTTAAACTCCCAATTTAAAGACCCAACTGAAATAAACTCTAATTGTACTTCTTTCTTTCTTTCTTTCTTTCTTTCTTTCTTTCTTTCTTTTCTTTTCTTTCTTTCTATCTTTTCTTTCTTTCCTTCCTTCCTTCATTTTTCTCTCTCTCTCTCTCTCTCTTTCTTTTATATAAAATGTATTGACTACCCACCCACCTTTCTTTCCTTCCTTCGTTCCTTCGTTCATTTGTTTGTTCCTTTCTTCCTTCCTTTCTTTTATATATAAAATTAATTGACCACCCATCTTTCTCCTCCCTCCCTTAATCTTTCTTTCTTTCCTTCCTTCCTTTTCTTTTATATATAAAATTAATTGATCACCCATCTTTCTCCTCCCTCCCTTAATCTTTCCTTCCTTCCTTCCTTCCTTCCTTCCTTCCTTCCTTCCTTCCTTCCTTTTCTTTTATATATAAAATTAATTGACCACCCATCTTTCTCCTCCCTCCCTTAATCCATCCATCCATCCATCCTTCCTTCCTTCCTTCCTTCCTTCCTTCCTTCCTTCCTTCCTTCCTTCCTTCCTTCCTTCCTTCCTCCCTCCCTCCCTCCCTCCCTTCCAGAGCTGCATGGAATGAAATTTCATTTTAATGTATGCCGATTATAGTGTACATTCAAAGTGAGAAAGTAGTTCGAAGTCTCTCTCTCTTTCTCTGTCATATCTATCTACCCATTTTGTCTGTCTGTCTGTCTGTCAAATTTATATGATTTCATTTAACTCCAGCCTCCCCCATTCTTGACTCACTCTTGGTCTGAATCAATTGTTTGAAGTCTCGGAAACGATGGTTGAGATGTACATTCCTCTATAACTTTACATCTACATTATACTTCAAAAAAGAACTTATATCTTTCCTAACCCTCTCGAGCATTTTGCTCTGGCGAAACAATAGCTCCATACATTTGTCTGCCCTGGGCTCTTCCATTCAGGGTAAAACCATTGGCTCCGTGTCTGATTTGATCAAGTGCTAAATTCCAAATTATGTTGGCACAGAACGAGGTTGGGCAGGATAACAAGCAAAGAGCTGGAGACCAGGCTGACCGGTCACGATGACAATGCCGAGGTGCCAACCTCTTCTTCCATGAGAGAAATGAATCATTTACTAGTAGAATGCCAAGCTGGGGAACAGAAAGGGGACCAAATAAAACCAATCAATCAGAATAGAGCTGGAAGGGACGTTTGAGGTCTTCTAGTCCAACCCCTTGCTCAAGCAGGAGACCCCACGCCATTTCAGACAAGCGGCTGTCCAGTCTCTTCTTAAAAACTTCCCAGTGATGGGGCACCATCAACTTCTGGTGGCAAGTTGTTCCACTGGCAAATGGTCCTCACTGTTAGGAAATTCCTCCTCAATTCCAGTTTGCTTCTCTCCTTGATTAGTTTCCATCCATTGCTTCTCGCCCTGCCCTCGGGGGGCTTTGGAAAATAAGTCTTCTTTGGGGCAGACCCTCAAATACTGGAACACTGCTATCATCCCCCCACCAATCCTCCTTTCGGTTAATCTGCCAGTTTAAAACAATTTACATCGCTCTCAAAACCAAATCCATTTCTCTCCCCTCCCACACCATTGTGGGTAACAGTCTATATTTACACTTTTTAATTTTTCTATGATCTTTGCGGTTAACAAAAAAAAAATAACCACTAGGCTCCTTCAAATTCTTAATTCTTAAATTCTTAAAAGAGCACAAGTTTAAAACAATTTACATCGCTCTCAAAACCAAATCCATTTCTCTCCCCCCCCCCCCGAATTGTAGGTAACAGTCTATATTTACACTTTTTAATTTTTCTACGCGATGATCATTGTGGTTAACAAAAAAAAAAAAAAAAAACCACTAGACTCCTTCAAATTCTTAATTCTTAAATTCTTAAAAGAGCACAAGTTTAAAACAATTTACATCGCTCTCAAAACCAAATCCATTTCTCTCTCCCCCCCCCCTTGAATTGTGGGTAACAGTCTATATTTACACTTTTTAATTTTTCTACGCGATGATCTTTGTGGTTAACAAAAAAAAATAACCACTAGACTCCTTCAAATTCTTAATTCTTAAATTCTTAAAAGAGCACAAGCTCTTTTCGTATTCTGGTTTCAGAAACAGGCATGGAAGATTATTGGGCTGGCTGCAAGGAAGTGAATTCATCTTGAACTTGGCTTTTTCTGTGTGCTAGGATCCCGCAAAAGTCTTTTTAAAAAGAGGCAAAGAGGGAGGGAAACAATGCAAAGCCTGTTAGCATCCATGCTCCTGTAATTTAAACTCATCAAGGAAGCCTGCAGAAAGCCGATGCTTGGCTGTTGCAAATAGTTCGGGGGGGTCCAGACTTAATAGCCCCCCTCCTGAGCCAGCGATTCCCACAGGAAAAGCCATGTCTTCGGAGTGATTTATGGTTGAGTAACCAGAGAGGTTGAGAGCGGGATTAGAGGATTCGTTTACTTACATGCAAGAGGAGAGTTGTTTTAAAAAAATATATGTTAAGGCTTCCCCTTTAGGTGATCTCTGCTGACCTCTTAACCCTGGACTCACAGTGTCACACTCTACAACCCAAGGAGGATTTAAGAAAGGAAAGAAAGAAAGAAAGAAAGAAAGAAAGAAAGAAAGAAAGAAAGAAAGAAAGAAAGAAAGAAAGAAAAGAAAATGACTCTGTGAGGTTAAACTGGTCAAGTACACTCTACAACCCAAGGAAGATTTAAGGAAGGAAGGAAAGATAGATAGATAGATAGATAGATAGATAGATAGATAGATAGATAGATAGATAGATAGATAGAAAGAAAGAAAGAAAGAAAGAAAGAAAGGAAGAAAGAAAGAGAAAGAAAGAAAAAAGAAAATGACTGTGAGGTTGAACTGGTCAAGTACACTCTACAACCCAAGGAGGATTTAAGGAAGGAAGGAAGGAAGGAAGGAAGGAAGGAAGGAAGGAAGGAAAGAAAGAAAGAGAAAGAAAAAAGAAAATGACTCTGTGAGGTTAAACTGGTCAAGTACACTCTACAACCCAAGGAAGATTTAAGGAAGGAAGGGAAGATAGATAGATAGATAGATAGAAAGAAAGAAAGAAAGAAAGAAAGAAAGAAAGAAAGAAAGAGAAAGAAAGAAAAAAGAAAATGACTGTGAGGTTGAACTGGTCAAGTACACTCTACAACCCAAGGAGGATTTAAGGAAGGAAGGAAGGAAGGAAGGAAGGAAGGAAGGAAGGAAGGAAGGAAAGAAAGAAAGAGAAAGAAAAAAGAAAATGACTCTGTGAGGTTAAACTGGTCAAGTACACTCTACAACCCAAGGAAGATTTAAGGAAGGAAGGAAAGATAGATAGATAGATAGAAAGAAAGAAAGAAAGAAAGAGAAAGAAAGAAAAAAGAAAATGACTGTGAGGTTGAACTGGTCAAGTACACTCTACAACCCAAGGAGGATTTAAGGAAGGAAGGAAGGAAGGAAGGAAGGAAGGAAGGAAAGAAAGAAAGAAAGAGAAAGAAAAAAGAAAATGACTCTGTGAGGTTGAACTGGTCAAGTACACTCTACAACCCAAGGAGGATTTAAGGAAATAAATAAATAAATAAATAAATAAATAATAAATAAATAAATAAATAAAATAAAATAAAATAAAATAAAATAAAATAAAATAAAATAAAATAAAATAAAATAAAATGACCCTGTGAGGTTGAACTGGTCAAGTATTTCTGCTGACTTCCTCGTTTTTATTTTTTAATTTCCACCCATTATTTTGCCCAGGCTTAGGAAGGATTTAGGGGGGGAAAAAACCAACAGAAAGTTTCTGCATTTCGATAGTGTTGTGTTTAAAGGTGCAACAACTCACACAGGGCACTTACAAGTATAGAATCTCAGGCTCTGGGAAATGTCAAATCCCCTTTGAAACAGATAATTCAGCTAGTCCTTGATTTACAACAGTTCATTTAGTGAAGTTATGAAGGCACTGAAAAAAAGCGACTTAGTCTTAAGGGTTTCACACTTAAGACTGTGGCAGCATCCTTGGGTGTGTGTGTGTGTCACGTGATTAAGAGGCTTGGCAACTGGCATGTACTTTTGACAGTTGCAGTGTCCTGGGTATACACGATGCCCTTTTGCGAACCTTCTGACACTTCCTTAACCGGGTTACTAACTGAACGAATCGTGATTCGCTTAACAACGGCAGCAAGAGAGATCGTAAAACGGGGCCAAACTCACTTAATAACTGTCTCACTTAGCAGCAGAAAAGTTGGGCTCAAATTGCAGTCGTAAATCAAGAACTACATGTAACCAGTCGGGGAATAATATATCCTTTATCCATGAAAATCTCAGAAAGGACCAAACAAGATTTTCAGGAATTATGAGCTGGCTGATCTTTTCTGGTTTCTCTTTTAGGGGAAAAAAAAAATTATGCAAGATGAGAAAAATAGATTTCATGTTCATAACGCAGGCAACTTGCTGAGTCTCACGCGGAAGCCAAATTTAAATGAGCCGGAGGATCCTTTAAAATAAATATAAACAAGCTTGTAATTACGTTGGTCTGCAAGTGTAATGAAATTTAATGATTGCAATTTAGTGAAAATGCATCTTTAATTAAGGATCATCTAACTGTTTTTCCATGCCTCGTTGTTGTCGTTCTGGCCAATTTTCCTTTCTGTTTTAACTCCAGCATTTTCTCACCTGTCGGCCCCTTCAGGGGAAAGGCGGACTAGAAATCAGATAAATAAACAAACATCACGCTCATCTGCAGCCAGCTAATAAAACTGGATCTATTTCAATTAAATCCAGGCCTGCAGCATATTAAAAGAGTCAAATCTGGCCTTTGGCCTCCTGAGTTATAGATGAACCGGTTTGAGCCCAATGGGTGGGGTGAAAAGCTTCATTTCCCACACTATATTTTTAAGTTGCCTACTTTAACTCAACACGCAAGGGATTCCTGAGTTGGTTCGTTCTTCCGTCTCCTGGAGAGGAAGGGCCGATTTTATTTTACGTTATTTCATTTGAATCATTTGATCAGAGCAACATTGCTCTTGTGACATTGAGTTTTAGCTGATTTAGTGCAGAAATGGCTGTTACAGAAATGGCTAGTATTTGTTAAAGTGGTGAAGTTAAAAAAAAATGAGGTTGTAATTTTATTCTGTAGTTACGGTGCTGAAAAAGTTGGATCTTTCCTTTCTCCCTCGACTTTTTTCTTCTCTTCTCCATTCCTTCTTTCCTTTCCTTTCCTCCCTCCCTCTCTTTTTACTTCTTTCCTCTCTCCCTTGACTTTTTCCTTCCCTTCCCTTCTCATTCTTTCCCTTCTCCATTCCTTCTTTCCTTTCCTCCCTCCCTCTCTTTCTACTTCTTTCCTCTCTCCCTTGACTTTTTCCTTCCCTTCCCTTCTCATTCTTTCCCTTCTCCATTCCTTCTTTCCTTTCCTCCCTCCCTCTCTTTCTACTTCTTTCCTTTTCTCTCTCCCTTGACTTTTTCCTGTTCTTTTTCCTTCCCTTCCCTTCTCCATTCCTTCTTTCCTTCCCTCCCTCCCTCTCTTTCTACTTCTTTCCTTTTCTCTCTCCCTTGACTTTTTTCCTGTTCTTTTTCCTTCCCTTCCCTTCTCCATTCCTTCTTTCCTTCCCTCCCTCCCTCTCTTTTTACTTCTTTCCTTTCCTCTCTCCCTTGACTTTTTCCTTCCCTTCCCTTCTCCGTTCCTCCCTCCCTCTCTTTTTTACTTCTTTTCTTCTTCCCTTTCCTCTCTCCCTCCCTTTTCCCTTCCCTTCCCTTTCTCTCCTTCCCTTCCCCTCTGTACCCAATGCCTCCCTTCCCCCTCTCTTCCCCTTCCCTATTTTCCCGTCATCCTTATTCTCATAACGCGATGGATCCCCAAGGCAATTCTTTCCAAGGAGGCCTCTCTGCTGCCTACCGCTTCCCGGAGACACAGCTTCCTCAGTTCCTCCAGGCGTTGGCGCAGCGTCTCCTCCAGGGCTTCTTGTCTGGATTTTAAGGCGGCCAGCATGTCTTTCTTGGCAGACTGGGAGCTGTCCGACTCTTGAGAACCTGTTGGGGGGAAACAACGAGGGCATTAGGGCAGCCGACACACCTCTGCGGCCAGGTGGGCAGTTTCTGGACAGGAAATGGGAGAACAAAACTGGATAGGTGTGGCATCAACTCATTGGAGCTGTGATGCTCGAGAAGGCTCCCGTGTCTTCTTTGGAGAGCAGAAGTGACCAACACAACAAGCGATCACTGGAGCACACAACACCAGACATGTCCCTGGGAAGCAAAAAATCACAAAAGTCTCACTTACTTTGTCCATGTCGTGCAGGGGAATTTCCCAGGAGAAATCAATTATGCTTGGAAGAGTTACCGACGAAAGGAAACCAGGCCACCAAAGGCCACCCTCAAAGCTGACACCAACCAGAGCATGGAACAACTCAAAAAAGAGCCGAGGTGGCGCAGTGGTTAGAGTGCAGTACTGCAGGCCACTTCAGCTGACTGTTATCTGCAGTTCGGCGGTTCAAATCTCACCGGCTCAAGGTTGACTCAACCCTCCATCCTTCCGAGGTGGGTGAAATGAGGACCCAGACTGTGGGGGTGATATGCTGACTCTGTAAACCGCTTAGAGAGGGCTGAAAGCCAGTGCAGCTCGCGGAGGACAGGTGTAACGTGGGTGTACCTCAGTACACCCAATATCGCTTGCGCGGCCGCATTCTGGACTAGCTGCAGTCTCCGAACGCTTTTCAAGGGTAGCCTTGATGGAGGCTACATGTGCATTTTCCGACATAAAAACATTTTGTTTTCAGAGTTGTGCCGGACAGGGATGAAGCAAACATAGGAACATTCCACTCGGAGGTAGTAGTGCTTCCGGCAAGCTCAAAATAGGAAACAGGACAACTGGAGAGGCCACCAGCAGTCTTTCAGGAAGGTCAGAATCCAGCAAGATGGAGTTGTGATCCTTTGACATCAAAATGTTTTGCAACTTTCTGCCAAACTGACATCAGCAAGAGGAAGTTGAACATGCTAGTGGTTTCATCCCTAAATAAACTTCTTTACTAGTCTCTTACTCACAGCCTCCAAATCTTCCCACTCCACGTTCAGAAGTTATTACTTTTGGAAAAACTAGGCAAATGGATGGGGAGAAGAGAATATGAGAGAAATGAGGCTCCCGAGAGACTAAGAGAAAAATGGTTGAAAGGGGGAAAGAAAGGAAAGGATTTACTAGTAGAATAGAACGGAAGCTAGTAAATACAGCCAATGATACGTCTTCAATAAAATGTGTGGGATAAAGATTAATATTGCTACTTGTGGATATCTAATTAAATGAAATGTTTACTATATAAAATCAAACTTGAGGATATCTGTTATTAATAGTAAAACAGAATAATAGATGGAAATGATACGTTAAATTTGATTAACTTTGAGGGGCAAAAGGCTATTGTTTATCTATTAAGAAAAAAAATTTAAATCAAGCGGGAGAATATGGAGTAAAAAATAAGATGACTGAAATGTAAAATGGAAATATGATGTAGAATGTAATATGCATAATAGAAGATGTAAAGGGAGGGAAAACCAGGACAATGTTATATTCATAAAAGAAGTTAAAATATGTAACAAAAAAATAAATAAATACGTTTGGAAAAAAAAGAAGTTATTACTTTTCGTCTGTTGGGCCCCCGTTAGGGTTGCAAATGCTTAATGATGTTATAATACTGAAGGGAAGGCATCTTTTCCTTGTGCAAAGGCGCATTAGGAGTGTGAGAGCATGACACAAGTGGACTCACACACACACACACACACACACAAATCGATGGGCATAGGCATTCGCAAAATTTGATCTGTCAGTTCATTCTCTAAAGAACAATTTTTCACTCTTAATTTTAAGATGAATGGATTTCAATTCCCAGAATTCCCCAGCTAGTCCTGCAGGCTGTGCAGGCTGGGGAATTCTTGGAATTGAAGTTCCACACTTCTTAAAACTTACCAAGGTTGAGAAATATTGTTCTAACTTCCCAACATCCCTTTCCCCCAACCATGTCAATTTTTAGGCATCTGAACGCATTCCTGAATAAATTTGAACCACTGCTGTCTGCCATTTAAAAACATTTTTTTTAAGGGGTGGTTAGATGGAAAACATATTCCCTTCACTCTGAAAAACACAGATGTGGTTCATGATAGCAACGTGATTTGTACAATGACAACTTTCCAAGAATTGAAAAGAAATAAACTCAAACAGGACAAAGCTGGTCAAACCTTCTGTTGATATGTTGCTACAAATACACAGAATAATCTGGATATTAGTTCTAATTATTGGAAAGCCTCATTATCAACTGGTTTGTAGTCCATCATATGAGTTCATCATTGATAGATGGATGGATAGATAGATAATAGGTGGGTGGATGGATGGATAGATGGGTGGGTGGGTAAGATAGATAGATAGATAGATAGATAGATAGATAGATAGATAGATAGATAGATAGATAGATAGATAGATAGATAAGTAGGTGGATGGATGGATGGATGGATGGATAGATGATAAGTAGGTGGATGGATGGATGGATGGATGGATAGATAGATAGATGATAGGTAGGTGGATGGATGGATGGATGGATAGATAGATGATAAGTAGATGGATGGATGGATGGATGGATGGATAGATAGATAGATAGATAGATAGATAGATAGATACATAGATGATAGGTAGGTAGGTGAATGGATGGATAGATGGATGGATGGGCAGGTAGGTAGGTGGATGGATGGATGGATAACTAGATAGAATTCAAGGGGAGGAATATTTATAATAAATACTTCATTTTTCTGCTTAAAGAAAATTGATGTTTATATTCCCCGCAAACTTTCTTAAAATGGAGAGATTTTCTTGCCACTCATTTTGCCATCAACCCATCCCTAATTTCACTGTTGATCTCTCTCTCTCTCTCTCTCTCTCTCTCTCTCTCTCTCTCTCTCTCTCTCTCTCTCTCTCTCTCTCTCTCTCTCTCTCTCTCTCTCCTCGCACGAGCTACTGAAGAAAGAATATCAGATAGGATGAGAGGTTTGAAGAGCAGATGAAAGAAATGTGTCTCCGGGGAAGTGGACAGAACAATGGCCCAGAAAGAAGGGAAATATCCCAGCATCAGACAGATGACATCACTAGAGTCCAGATGTGCAACCCACTCTGGCCTCTTCAATGAAGTTGTTATTTAAAGATGTGTGTTATACACATCTCACACGCCATGCACAATTAATGCAGCAATCCAGGTGCATCCCCTGCAGATTTCTAGTTGACCAAAATCTAACAGAGGTGGACAGAACCTTGGAGGTCTTCCAGTCCAACCCCCTGCTCAAGCAGAAGATCCTCTACCATTCCAGAGAAATGGCTGTCCAGGCTCTTCTTAAAAGCCTCCAGTGATGGAGAAGGAAGGAAGGAAGGAAGGAAGGAAGGAAGGAAGGAAAGAAGGAAGGAAGGAAAACAGAATAACAGAGTTGGAAGGGACCTTGGAGGACTTCCAGTCCAACCCCCTGCTCAAGCAGAAGACCCTCTACCATTCCAGAGAAATGGCTGTCCAGGCTCTTCTTAAAAGCCTCCAGTGATGGAGAAGGAAGGAAGGAAGGAAGGAAGGAAAGAAGGAAGGAAGGAAGGAAGGAAGGAAAACAGAATAACAAAGTTGGAAGGGACCTTGGAGGTCTTCCAGTCCAACCCCCTGCTCAAGCAGAAGACCCTCTACCATTCCAGAGAAATGGCTGTCCAGGCTCTTCTTAAAAGCCTCCAGTGATGGAGAAGGAAGGAAGGAAGGAAGGAAGGAAGGAAGGAAGGAAGGAAGGAAGGAAGGAAGGAAAACAGAATAACAGAGTTGGAAGGGACCTTGGAGGACTTCCAGTCCAACCCCCTGCTCAAGCAGAAGACCCTCTACCATTCTAGAGAAATGGCTGTCCAGGCTCTTCTTAAAAGCCTCCAGTGATGGAGAAGGAAGGAAGGAAGGAAGGAAGGAAGGAAGGAAGGAAGGAAGGAAGGAAGGAAGGAAAGCAGAATAGCAGAGTTGGAAGAGACCTTGGAGGTCTTCCAGTCCACCCTCCTACTCAAGCAAGAGACCTTCTACCATTTCAGACAAATGATTGTCCAATCTCTTCTTGAAAGCCTCCAGTGATGGAGCATTTACAGTTTCTGAGTCCACGGATTAATCGTTCTAACTTGTTAGGAATTTTCTCCTTAGTTCTAGGTAGCTTCTCTCCTTGATGAGTTTCCATCCATTGCTTTTTGTCTTGCCTTCTGGTGCCTTGGAGCAACAGTCACCAACTGGTGGTCCGTGGACCTCTGGTGGTTTGTGAGAAAACTTTGGTGGTCCGCAGAAAAATTATTTGCATTTTTTATATTGCACTAAATGCTATTCATCTTTTTAAAAAAAAAAAAAATCATACCAGTGGTCCGCGGGATTTAATTTTTTTTTGAAAATTTTATTAATTTCATATATACATTCACAATTATGTGATCTCATAGCTGTTATTAATAATATGTATTTATAACAATTTTTCCCCTACAGTTGACAATATACTTGAAAATTGCTTTCTTACCATCCCATAACTCCATCTTATCTTACAACGGTCCTACTTCTTCTTCCTTCCTTCCCTCCTTCCTTCCCTCGTTTCTTCTCTCCTACTCCCCTTCCTTCCCTCCCTCCTTCCCCCTTCCCTCCCCCCTTTCTTCTCTCCTTCTCTCCTTCCCTCCTCCTTCCCTCCTTCCTTCCCTCCTTCCTTCCCTCCTTTCTTCTCTCCTCCTCTCCTTCCTTTCCCCCTTCCTTTCCTCCTACCTTCCCCCCTTCCTTCTCTCCTACATTCCCTCCTTCCTTCCCTCCTTTTTTCTCTCCTTCCCTCCTTCCTTCCCTCCTTTCTTCTCTCCTTCTCTCCTTCCTTCCCTCCTTGCTTCCCTCCCTCCTTCCTTCCCTTATTGGTCCCTGAGGCCTGAAAGGTTGGTGACCCCTGCATAGGTTGACCCCTTCATCTTTGGGGCAGCCCCTCAAATATTGTACGACTGCTATCATGTCACCCCTGGCCCTGCTTTTCATAAGACTAGACATACACAATTCCTTAAGTTTAAGTCCCCTAATCTTCTTTGTTGCTCTTCTATACAGTCCTTCTAGTATCTCAATATCTTTTTTACATCGTGGTGACCAGAACCGGGTGCCGCATTCCAAATGTGGCCTTCCCAAGGCCTGATGAAGTGGTACCTCAATCCAGAAACCTTCGTGGATTTGCTGGAGGTACCACTTCTGGATGGCTTCACGATGATTGACTGCCCAGGAAGTCACCGAGGCATGAAATGTCACCACCAAGAGCCCGTATCTTGCAACTCTTGACTCACAAATAGGATTTCCTACACTTGGGGAGGGCCAAGATAACGGGCGGAGAGACCATCTGGACTTAGTCAGCACAGGATACGCATATTATTCCTCTCTCTTGTGCTTGTCTGCAGCCTTGGCGACGACGATGTGCACAACCGGTGTTATTCATCAAGCGAAGGGCTTCCCATGGCTCAGGAAGTTCACGTCCGAGATTTGGCGGCGAGAAACAATCGCCCACTGGATAACACCCAGGAGGAAATTCCCACGGGGATCCTTTGAGCCAGCTGAAATGTTAAGCGAGGCTCCCTTGCAAAGAAACCCAACAAACGGATTTTTAACTCTGTGTGCGACCAGCTGGTGGGGGGGGGGAAGTTTCGATCTTCAGAAGATTTGGCGCGATTGTTGAGTTGTTTGCATTTAGTTGCGTTTGCTTTTAGCCCAAAACACGACATATTGCACAGCTAGTCCTCAACTTAACAACAGTTCACTTAGTGAGCCTTTGAAGTTAAAACAGCACTGAAAATAAGGACTCACACTTACGACCGTTGCAATATACCCAGGGTCAGGGGCTCAAAATTCAGGTGCTTGACCAACAATTCATATTTATGACAGTCACAGTGTTCCGGGGTCAGGTGATCCCGTTTGGTGACTTCCTGACAAGCAAAGCCAACCGGGGGGGGGGGATCCAGATTCACTTAACGACCGTGGGACTAATTTAAGAACCGCTTAAACGACATTGACAAGAAAGGGCACAAAATGGCAAAACTCATTTAGCAACTGTCTCGCTTCGCGACAAAAAAGTGGGGACTCAATTGTGGTTGCGAATCAAGGCTGACCTGCAGCAATTCCCTCAGTGACCGTGACGAGAAAGGTCGTAACATGGAGCAAAAGTCACTTCACCGTTTCACCTAGCGACAGAAATTTTGAGCTCAAATTGGATTGCACTTCAACGACCAGCTGTGTATCTTTTTTCAACCCATTCTCCTATGTGGGAGCTTTTCTATACAAAGGGCCTTGAAAACAACATCTGTCTTTGAGTAAAATACCGATAGAATTAAAATTGGGCAGATCTTTTTATTACAAATGCTACTCTCTGCAAATGTTCACTCAGGTTTACACTGTATTTGTTAAATCTTCTTTTAGGCTTAAGACAGTGTTTCTCAACCTTGGCAACTTGAAGATGTCCGGAGTTCAACTCCCAGAATTCCCCAGCCAGCGAATGCTGGCTGGGGAATTCTGGGAGTTGAAGTCCGGACATCTTCAAGTTGCCAAGGTTGAGAAATACTGGCTTAAGATCAGGTTGCTTTGTGCAAAGCTCACAAAACAAACTTAGGCTTCAGATGTACCCAGCCTTGGCTGGAAAACACAAATTTGCCATTCAAAATGTGTAAATTTCGAGTAAATTCCCCATTTTCTCTCTCTCTCTCTCTTTTTTTTTTTTACAACAGATGGCTGCCTATTTGCATCCCTGATCCACTCTTCTCCACCACTTCGTGCAGAACCTACACACCCTGGCCAAAAAAATAAATAAATGTGTGAAATAATTTTAAAGTCCCATTATGCACGCTGTCATTCAAGCGGTGGATTTATGTCTGGGAATCCACTCCAATGTCTTTAAATAATTTGATGACGAGATTCTAATATTTTTTTTTTTTTGTAGGAGCAGCTGTGTTTCTCTCAACTTGGACCGGAGTCAAGAAAAGAAGAGGAGGGAACATCGGGGAGAATGTGGAAGAAAGAATTATGATCCTTTATTCAGTTTAGCCCTACCCAATTCTAGAAATAATAATTAAAAAGAAGACTTTAGCCCTTTCTAAAAGCGATTTCACTAAAATGGCAAACCCATTAATAGCACAACCCGGGTTCAATTGGGAAACGGTGAGCATGCATTAATTAGCCCAAGCCACGCCCAAAAACTTCAGAGAGAATTCCTGGAAGCCTGGCATTCAGAGACATCAGCCATCAACAGACATACAGAGATAAACAATGTCTACACACTATTCAAAAAGAGACAATCAAAGGGCTAAAAAGGAAGCAGAAGGGCCAACAACACCTCCTTCCCAGCAATCAACATCCAGATGAGCAGAGATTAACACCATATTTCTATCTACCTCACAATGTGAGCCGTAAATGACATTTGTGCCCTGTTCCTTTGCTTGGTTTGTGGCGGAAGTTGAAGTCGTATCCGACCCATCGTGACCCCATGGACAATGTTCCTCCAGGCCTTCCTGTCCTCTACCATCCCCCGGAGTCCATTGAAGTTCACGCCTACTGCTTCGGTGACTCCATCCAGCCACCTCCTTCTCTGCCGTCCCCTTCTTCTTCTTTTGCCCTCCATCGTTCCCAGCATGAGGCTCTTCTCCAGGGAGCCCTTCTTCCTTCTCATCAGGTGGCCACAGTCTTTGAGTTTCCTCTTCAGGATCTTGGCCTTCTAAAGAGCAGCCAGGGTTGATCTCCTCTAGGACTGACCAGTTGGATGGCCTTGCAGTCCAAGGG
>NW_028261389.1:80939462-80946962 GCF_051295495.1 Thamnophis sirtalis
ATAGAGTCTTTAGCTCTTAGGTTGCTCTCTAGCTGAGACGTTCTCAGCCACTGTGAAAATAAATAGATTTTTTAGCTGTTGGTCTGATCTACTTTTCCTTCCCTTGTTTTTGGGACGCAAGAGGTGCCCAAACAGGGATCTCGCAAGAGCTCAGAACATGTGCCAAGATGCCACAAACACTGGGACACGCTCTAGTTTATCATTACTGCTATGTAAACAGTGACAATTCTTCCCTCCGTAGAAAGCGCCATTTGGACCACACGCTTTCTCTCACACCAGTTTACCTTATACGGCAACCTGGGTGTAGTAAATCCTCCTTCCGTGCTTGGAGGGCTAAATAACAAGCTAAAAGCTTAATCCAAAAGAGAGAAGAGTTTTATTCCAGTTCGTTTTGCTCCCTGCTTGGAACCCCTTTGCCGAAAAGGGAATTTTTAATTCTTCTAATCTCACTTCCCCTTAGGCTGAACATTTTACACTTGGGCCGTCCAAAGCCACGCACTCCCAACTCACAAATGAAGTCTCACGACTGGCATAGAATTTCACTGGATTGCTCATCCACCCTCAATATTTAGACTGCGGCACTGAAAGTAGAATCACACCGCCCGAGGCATCCAGGGGCAACCCTGGTTTAATTCAAGAAAACCGGTTGAATGCTCTCAACAACTGTTTGTCCTACTGGACTTCAACTTGGCAGAGTTCTTATGCCATTTCCCATGACAATTTGTTTCCCTCTCAAACTTCAGCTCTCCTCAGAGAGCCTTGAATATTTGATGGGTGCTATGACAGCTCGTTCTCTGAAGAGTAGAATGTAAATGATCATCTGCCACAGCCAGCATAACTTCTTGGCTGTGTTTTGAGAGAGACAGAAGTGCAGTTCCTGTAGCTAACAAGAAGTAAATGTAGGACGCTACACAGATACTCAGTTTGTTGCTCCCAACTGTTCAGTCCATAAAGCCCCCAGGAGGAATGGTAGAGACTGAGAGAAGGGCAGCTGTCACTCCGGTTCCCTCTTGATTAGTTTCCTGCCTTGGCAGGGGGTTGGACTAGAAGACCTCCAAGGTCCTCATGCAACTCTGTTATTCTATTCTATTCTACTCTACTCTACTCTACTCTACTCTACTCTACTCTACTCTACTCTACTACTCTACTCTACTCTACTCTACTCTACTATTCTATTCTATTCTATTTTCTCTTCTACTCTACTCTAAGCACCTGAAGGCAGAACAAGAAGCAATGGGTGGAAACTAATCAAGGAGAGAAGCAACTTAGAACTAAGGAGAAATTTCCTAACAGGGAGGACAATTAATCAGTGGAACAACTTGCCTCCAGAAGTTGTGGATGCTCCAACACTGGAAGTCTTTAAGAAGATGCTGGATAGCCATTTGTCTGAAACGGTATAGGGTTTCCTGCCTGAGCAGGGGGTTGGACTAGAAGACCTCCAAGGTCCCTTCCAAACCCCGTTATTCTAATTTTCTTATTTATTTAATTTTCTTAATTCCTAGTGGGTACAATTACAGAGAGTTTGGGGACTGACCTGATGATAGAAGGCTCCCACTGCTGCCGCTGATAATCTTCCCTTTGCTGCCCATGTTGGCAAGTTTGGAGGTCTTCAGAGTCCCAGTTTCCGTCAAGTCAATGGCGATTTCACTCAGGCTTCTGGTGGCGTGGATTTTGGACTGAGGAGAAAGGAAATGAAGACATCCATGACTAAGAAACAGAAGCCTTCTCTTGGATATTTCCTTCCGTCGGGCATCGGAAGGTTTCAGCGCCAACATCTTATCACCTAGACCAGTGGTCTCCAACCTTGGCAACTTTAAGACTTGTGGACTTCAACTCCCAGAGTTCCTCAGCCAGCTTTGCTGGCTGAGGAACTCTGGGAGTTGAAGTCCACAGGTCTTAAAGTTGCCAAGGTTGGAGACCACTGACCTAGACACAACAATTTGTCAAAAGGAGGAAGAGCCTCACACAAATAACTAAGGAGGGTCTTCTGTATGAGCCTGGTGCTAAATACGTGAGATGTTGAAAGACCCAGGGTGATTAAATCATGATGATGGTGTTGATGACTTGATGACTCCTTAACAATTTCAACAAGGATTACACTTCCAAAATCACATGAAAGTCTACCTTCATCAATGACATCATTGATCTACACTCAGTCCCAACTCCCAGAAGGTTTCACAAGTTGCATCCAATACACAAAATGAATGAGTCATGGTGTAAGATAGCACTGGTTTAATAATAATATTCTTTTTTGCTAACTTTAGGACAGAGGTGGTATTCAGCTCGGAGAACCAGCAAATACCCCCAGCAAATAGCACTTGGCTCACAACACACCTGACATAACAAGAGTTGAAAAGAAAAAAAAGTATGGTTCATTGACATTGCAAAACCTGGAGATAGCAATAGCAATATAGCAATAGCAGTAGACTTATATACCGCTTCATAGGCCTTTCAGGCCTCTCTAAGCGGTTTACAGAGAGTCAGCATATTGCCCCCAACAATCTGGGTCCTCATTTTACCCACCTCGGAAGGATGGAAGGCTGAGTCAACCCTGAGCCGGTGAGATTTGAACCGCTGACCTGCTGATCTAGCAGTAGCCTGCAGTGCTGCATTTAACCACTGCGCCACCTTGGCTCTGCACGAATTGAAGATAAGCAGGAAGAAAAAAAATCACAAAAGTACCGGGACTTGCAAATTGAAATTGAGCGACTGTGGAAAAAGAAACCGAAACCGAGTGTTGTCCCGATTGTAATTGGGAGCCCTTGGAGCAATACCTAAAGGGCTACCTTGCTGTTTGGAAAATTTAAATTTATCAGACTTGAATATTCTGATTCTACAAAAAAACCTCCCTACTCGGAACAGTTTATATCCTCCGACGTTCCCTTAACAGTTCCTAGGTCCTTGGTTAGGACTCGAGCTGTTGAGCTACCAACCAGCCCCAAAGGCTGTGAATTTCACCAAAGATTAACCAAACAACAACAACAACAAGAACAAGAATAACAACATCAACCACCACCATCACCATCATCATCATCCTGGAGTAACTGAAAACATTTGGATCTACAAAAGACGAGAGACCTGAATTGGATCCTAATGTCACATTTGCTGCAAAGATGTTCCTGGGTTAATAATCTTAGAAGGGTGATTTGATAGCATGGCATTGGGAAATAAAATTAACAATAAACACCTCCTCTATATTTACTTAGGAGTAAATCCCATAATGTTCCCTCTGGCTTCCTTCCAATTAGCGGAACACTGAATTCTCAAATGTGTTTGGAAGGCAGGAATATGCAAGTTTTGGGAATATTTTGGTCTCGTCTTCACTGAACTTTCCATCCGCAGAGGTACAAGGCTTAAATTTTGCCGAAGCAGAAAAAAATGGCAGGAGTAGAACAGATGTCTTTCTTAGTCTTCCCAATGTTTTGCGTGCTGCAGGATTGACTTCGCTGGGCCATTGGTAATTGTTTTGCTCTTCGTTCTGGAACGCGAAACGGGATACGAGCCCCAGGTAAAAGTGAGGCCTTCGCCCCAGCTGAGATAATGGATCCCGAGGGTCTCACTTCACAGAATCCATTCACTCCCGTCATAAAAAGAACAAGGGCTTACCTCCGTTGCCAAAACATAGGTTGCTTCCTGCTTTCGCTATTTATTTCGCCTGACAAGGAATCCCCTGGGCGAAGAGGAGAGAAAGATTTCCTGCCCAATGTGGGCTCTGCCTCCAGAAGAGAAGGCATTTGACTTGGCTTTAAATGACAAAGGAAAAGTATTCTGGGAATTAATACTAGAAAGGAAGGAAGAAAAGAAAGGAAGGAGGAAAAAAAGGAAGGAGGAAGGAAGGAGAGAGAAAGATGGGTGGTCAATAAATTTTACATATAAATGAATGAAAGAAAGAAAGAAAGAAAAGAAGGAAGGAAGGAAGGAAATAGAAAGATAGGTGGCCAATATTTTTTATATAAAAAAGGAAGGAAGGAAGGAAGAAAGGAGGAAAGAAAGGAAGGAAGGAGAAAGATGATTGGTCAATAAATTTTACATATAAATGAATGAAAGAAAGAAAGAAAAGAAGGAAGGAAGGAAAGAGAAAGATGGGTGGCCAATATGTTTTATATATGAAAGAAAGAAAGAAAGAAAGAAAGAAAGAAAGAAAGAAAGAAAGAAAGAAAGAAAAAAGGGAGAGAGAGAGAAAGATGGCTGGTTAATACATTTTATATATAAATGAATGAAAGAAAGAAAAGAAGGAAGGAAGGAAGGAAATAAAGAGAAAGGTGGATGACCAATATGATTTATATATGAAAGAAAGAAAAAGAAAAAAAGAAAGGAAGAAAGGAAGGAGGGAGGGAGGGAAGGAAGGAAGGAGAAAGATGGCTGGTTAATAAATTTTATATATAAATGAATGAAACAAATAAAAGAAGGAAGAAAATAAATAAAGAGAAAGATGGATGACCAATATGATTTATATATGAAAGAAAGAAAAAGAAAGAAAGAAAGAAAGAAAGAAGGAGGGAAAGAAGGAAGGAGAAAGATGGGTGGTTAATAAATTTTATATATAAATTAAAGAAAAAAGAAGGAAGGAAGGAAGGAAGGAAGGAAGGAAGGAGAGAAAACAGCATCCCAAGAATGTAAGCCAACAACTCAACAAGGAGGACTGCATTTCCCCTCGCTAAGGAAGGGTGTTTAGGCCCTCCAAGTTGTGCACAACTTACAACCGTTTGTTTCATGACTGTTTGAAGCTACAACTGGAGGGAAAATGCCTTATGACCACTGCAGCATCCCACATTTTTAATCACCTGATTAAGAGATCAACCCAATCGCTGAATCCAAAGGCCACCGAATTCAAGAACTATTTCTAACAACTGCTGATTTATGAAGAACGGCTGTTTGGTGTTTCAATCAGCCGTAAATAATTACGGCCGTGATGATCCTTACTTATAGGTTCTTTGTTACAGCAAAAAGTTTTCATTCCTCTAAATTCCTGCTGGGAAAAAAAAAACCCATCGGTGGTGCTAAAGATTTATTTTGCTTGGGCTAAACAAATAGCTACATTGCAAAACAAACTCCAGGTCCCAATTATAAACACCAACTTTGATGAAAAGAGCCACCACAAAGGACAGGAATTTCCTTCCCACGTGGATTGATTCATTATTAACCGGATGATGAGAGTCATTTTGATTGATGGAGGTTTAGGGGAAGCTTTTGAAATCTGACTCCAGGCCAATAAACGATTTCAATTATTTTTCAGGGCAAAATGGTTTCTTCAATAGGGGGGTCGCCTATAAATCTCATTGTCCTTTTCCTTTTCCAGACTTTTCTCATTCAAAAAACATTTAAAATATTTAAAGCCAATTCTGCCAAGCCCCGTTCTGCGGGATTTCATTTAAAAAGTGAGCTTCCAGCCAGCTTTATTTTAAAAAGCTACAAAGGATTCCTAGTCCTCATTGTTTGAGTCATTTCGGGTGGACTATTCATACTTAAAAGTTTTGTCTCCTATAAGAAAAAAGCTTATAATAGGCAGTTCCTATATAAAACTCGCACTATTTATGAGTTAGCCTTAAGAACATCTTTATTTCCTAAAAACAGGAGTCTGAAAATGAACTTTTGAAAGCCAAAGGTGAAAAAAAAAACTGTATTTACTACAAAAAGAACAAATATGAATGATTTTGAATATAAAATGGCAATGTTAGAGGCAATGCTTTATTAGATATCTGTGATCTTTTGACTTCATGTTCTAAAGTAAACTCAACAAGTTCAAGGAAGTAAGTAAATACACAAATAAATACACCAGTCAGTTCAAGATATTCACAATTGATTGTAATAAGCCGTTGAAGTCTGAATTTGCCAGTTATAAATTTGTCCGCTATAAATAATAAAATCATGGCATCATGATAATAAGATCATAGCATCCGGCCCTCTCAATTCCTGGCAAATAGATGGGGAAGAAATGGAGGTTTCATTTTCCTGGGCTCCAAGATCACCGCAGATGGGGACTGCAGCCAAGAAATCAAAAGAGGCTTGCTCTTGGGGAGGAAAGCGATGGGAAATCTAGACAGCATCCTAAAAAGCAGAGACATCATCCTGCCAACAAAAGTGGGTATAGTCAAGATGATGGTTTTCCCAGTTGCAACAGATGGCTGT
Organism: Thamnophis sirtalis; assembly: GCF_051295495.1. Taxonomy (NCBI): domain Eukaryota; kingdom Metazoa; phylum Chordata; class Lepidosauria; order Squamata; family Natricidae; genus Thamnophis; species Thamnophis sirtalis. The sequence continues at coordinate 80,945,592 of NW_028261389.1, forward strand.
GAAGGTTGGACCATAAGGAAGGCTGAGAGCCAAAGAATGGAGGCCTTTGAACTCTGGTGCTGGAGGAGAAGACTCCTGCATTGAGTTCCTTGGACTGCAAGGCCATCCAACCGGTCAGTCCTAGAGGAGATCAACCTTGGCTGCTCTTCAGAAGGCCGGATCCTGAAGAGGAAACTCAAAGACTTTGGCCACCTGATGAGAAGGAAGAAGGACTCCCTGGAGAAGAGCCTCATGCTGGGAACGATGGAGGGCAAAAGAAGAAGAAGGGGATGGCAGAGAAGGAGGAGGCTGGATGGAGTCACCGAAGCAGCCGGCGTGAGCTTCAATGGACTCCAGAGGATGGTTGAGGACAGGAAGGCCTGGAGGAACATTGTCCATGGGGTCGCGACACAACTTCGCAACTAACAACAACAAATAAATAATCTACATGTGATAATTATATTCTTTGTTACAATAAAAGTTCTCATTCCTCTGAATTACTATTGAAAAAAATATTCAGAGGTTTATTTTGCTTGGGCCAAACAAATATCAGGACAACTATTATTTAAAAAAAAAATAGCTGAGCTTCTTATAAAGGAGAAATCCAAACACTGGAATTTCAGATGTCCAAGGAAGACGTTTATGAGACTGTAGGTCATCATGACTTGATTGCAAATTTATGTTTCCATAAATGAGCTTCAAAGCTGGACACACTTGACCGTCATTTGAGGGGGGGGGAATAGGGTTTCCTGCTTGAGCAGAGGGTTGGACTAGAAGACCTCCAAGGTCCCTTCCAAATCTGTTATTCTGTAAATCCACTGAACGTTTTTCAGCCCACCCATAAGCCGAGGGGCTGCAGCTCCAAAAGACATTTCCTAAATAATTTTGGAGACAGAGGCCACCCTGCTGAATTTGTTTGGCTGCATTTCTTTTAAAAAAAAACCACTGAAGAAGCTTCCAGAGTGTGCCAAGAAGATGCATCAAAACGCCACCTCTGGTGGTGCAGTGGTTAAATGCAGCACTGCAGGCTACTGCTAGATCAGCAGGTCAGCGGTTCAAATCTCACCGGCTCAGGGTTGACTCAGCCTTCCATCCTTCCGAGGTGGGTAAAATGAGGACCCAGATTGTTGGGGGCAATATGCTGACTCTCTGTAAACCGCTTAGAGAGGCCTGAAAGGCCTATGAAGCGGTATATAAGTCTACTGCTATTGCTATTGCTATTGCTATTGCTATTGCTATTGCTATTGCTATTGAAGGAAAGAAACATCACTCCGTGTCATTGTGCTGAGCCAACACTTGCTGATTTTCCTTCTGAAGCAAGGCAGATCCTTTGCAGGATCTCCAGGGCAGGAAGGAGGGGTCTCAGCCCCCCAGTCCCTTAAAATTAAACAC
>NW_028261389.1:80951962-80984462 GCF_051295495.1 Thamnophis sirtalis
CACTTAACAACATAAATTTTGGGCCCATCATTCGAGGTATGGCCGGCAATTTGATGGATGCGTTAATGAGCATTTATTTGCATAATCTTTTTCTCCATCAGTGTGGACAATACGTTCAATTTAATTCCTAGGTACCGTAATTCTCTTTTAAAAGTCAGTTCAAAGAGCCGAGGTGGCGCAGTGGTTAGGGTGCAGTACTGCAGGCCACTTCAGCTGACTGTTATCTGCAGTTCAGCGGTTCAAATCTCACCGGCTCAGGGTTGACTCAGCCTTCCATCCTTCCGAGGTGGGTGAAATGAGGACCCGGATTGTTGTTGGGGGTGATATGCTGACTCTGTAAACCGCTTAGAGAGGGCTGAAAGCCCTATGAAGCGGTATATAAGTCTAACTGCTATTGCTATCTATCTATTATCTATCTATCTATCTCTCTCTCTCTCTCTCTCTCTCTCTCTCTCTCTCTCTCTATCTATCTATCTATCTATCTCTCTATCTATCTATCTATCATCTATCTATCTATCTATCTATCTATCTATCTATCTATCTATCTATCTATCTATCTATCTTATCTATCATCTATTATCTATCTATCAATCATCTATCTATCTATCTATCTATCTATCTATCTATCATCTATCATCTATCATCTATCTATCTATCTATCTATCTATCTATCTATCTATATTATCTATCATCTATTATCTATCTATCTATCTATCTATCTATCTATCTATCTATCTATCTATCTATCTATCTATCTATCATCTATTTATCTATCTACCTATTATCTATCTACCTATTATCTATCTATCTATCTATCTATCTATCTATCTATCTATCTATATTATCTATCATCTATTATCTATCTATCAATCATCTATCTATCTATCTATCTATCTATCTATCTATCTATCTATCTATCTATCTATATTATCTATCATCTATTATCTATCTATCAATCATCTATCTATCTATCTATCTATCTATCTATCTATCTATCTATCTATCATCTATCTATCTATCTATCTATCTATCTATCTACCTATTATCTATCTATCTATCTATCTATCTATCTATCTATCTATCTATCTATATTATCTATCATCTATTATCTATCTATCTATCTATCTATCTATCTATCTATCTATCTATCATCTATTTATTTATCTACCTTCTATCTATCTATCTATCTATCTATCTATCTATCTATCTATCTCTCTCTCTCTCTCTCTCTCTCTCTCTCTCTCTCTATCTATCTATCTATCTATCTCTCTATCTATCTATCTATCATCTATCTATCTATCTATCTATCTATCTATCTATCTATCTATCTTATCTATCATCTATTATCTATCTATCAATCATCTATCTATCTATCTATCTATCTATCTATCATCTATCATCTATCATCTATCTATCTATCTATCTATCTATCTATCTATCTATATTATCTATCATCTATTATCTATCTATCTATCTATCTATCTATCTATCTATCTATCTATCTATCTATCTATCTATCTATCATCTATTTATCTATCTACCTATTATCTATCTACCTATTATCTATCTATCTATCTATCTATCTATCTATCTATCTATCTATCTATCTATCTATCTATATTATCTATCATCTATTATCTATCTATCAATCATCTATCTATCTATCTATCTATCTATCTATCTATCTATCTATCTATCTATATTATCTATCATCTATTATCTATCTATCAATCATCTATCTATCTATCTATCTATCTATCTATCTATCTATCTATCTATCTATCTATCTATCATCTATCTATCTATCTATCTATCTATCTATCTACCTATTATCTATCTATCTATCTATCTATCTATCTATCTATCTATCTATCTATATTATCTATCATCTATTATCTATCTATCTATCTATCTATCTATCTATCTATCTATCTATCATCTATTTATTTATCTACCTTCTATCTATCTATCTATCTATCTATCTATCTATCTATCTATCTATCTATCTATCTATCTATCTATCTATCTATCTATCTATCTAACTCAGCCTTCCACCCTTCCGAGGTGGGTAAAATGAGGACCCGGATTGTTGGGGGCGATATGCTGACTCTGTAAACCGCTTAGAGAGGGCTGAAAGCCCTATGAAGAGGTATATAAGTCTAACTGCTATTGCTATCTATCTATCTATCTATCTATCTATCTATCTATCTATCTATCTATCTATCTATCTATCTATCTATCTATCTATCTATTCTATCTATATCTATCTATATCTATCTATATCTATCTCTCCCTCCCTCCCTCTCTCTATATCTATCTCTTCCTCTCTCTATATCTATCTATCTATCTATCTATCTATCTATCTATCTATCTATCTATCTATCTATCTATCTATCTATCTATCTATCTATCTATCTATCTATCTATCTGACTCAGCCTTCCATCCTTCCGAGGTGGGTAAAATGAGGACCTGGATTGTTGTTGGGGGCAATATGCTGACTCTGTAAACCGCTTAGAGAGGGCTGAAAGCCCTATGAAGCGGTATATAAGTCTAACTGCTATTGCTATCTATCTATCTATCTATCTATCTATCTATCTATCTATCTATCTATCTATCTATCTATCTATTCTATCTATATCTATCTATATCTATCTATATCTATCTCTCCCTCCCTCCCTCTCTCTATATCTATCTCTTCCTCTCTCTATATCTATCTATCTATCTATCTATCTATCTATCTATCTATCTATCTATCTATCTATCTATCTATCTATCTATCTATCTCAGCCTTCCATCCTTCCGAGGTGGGTAAAATGAGGACCTGGATTGTTGTTGGGGGCAATATGCTGACTCTGTAAACCGCTTAGAGAGGGCTGAAAGCCCTATGAAGAGGTATATAAGTCTAACTGCTATTGCTATCTATCTATCTATCTATCTATCTATCTATCTATCTATCTATCTATCTATCTATCTATCTATCTATTCTATCTATATCTATCTATATCTATCTATATCTATCTCTCCCTCCCTCCCTCTCTCTATATCTATCTCTTCCTCTCTCTATATCTATCTATCTATCTATCTATCTATCTATCTATCTATCTATCTATCTATCTATCTATCTATCTATCTATCTATCTATCTATCTATCTATCTATCTATCTATCTATCATCTATCTGACTCAGCCTTCCATCCTTCCGAGGTGGGTAAAATGAGGACCTGGATTGTTGTTGGGGGCAATATGCTGACTCTGTAAACCGCTTAGAGAGGGCTGAAAGCCCTATGAAGAGGTATATAAGTCTAACTGCTATTGCTATCTATCTATCTATCTATCTATCTATCTATCTATCTATCTATCTATCTATCTATCTATTCTATCTATATCTATCTATATCTATCTCTCCCTCCCTCCCTCTCTCTATATCTATCTCTTCCTCTCTCTATATCTATCTATCTATCTATCTATCTATCTATCTATCTATCTATCTATCTATCTATCTATCTATCTATCTATCTATCTATCTATCTATCTATCTATCTATCTATCTATCTATCTATCTATCTATCTATCTATCTATCTATCTGACTCAGCCTTCCATCCTTCCGAGGTGGGTGAAATGAGGACCCGGATTGTTGTTGGGGGTGATATGCTGACTCTGTAAACCGCTTAGAGAGGGCTGAAAGCCCTATGAAGCGGTATATAAGTCTAACTGCTATTGCTATCTATCTATCTATCTATCTATCTATCTATCTATCTATCTATCTATCTATCTATCTATCTATCTATCTATCTATTCTATCTATATCTATCTATATCTATCTATATCTATCTCTCCCTCCCTCCCTCTCTCTATATCTATCTCTTCCTCTCTCTATATCTATCTATCTATCTATCTATCTATCTATCTATCTATCTATCTATCTATCTATCTATCTATCTATCTATCTATCTATCTATCTATCTATCTATCTATCTGACTCAGCCTTCCATCCTTCCGAGGTGGGTGAAATGAGGACCCAGACTGTGGGGGGCGATATGCTGACTCTGTAAACCGCTTAGAGAGGGCTGAAAGCCCTATGAAGCGGTATATAAGTCTAACTGCTATTGCTATTGCTATTGCTATATCTGTGCGGTGTATTTTTCCCAAGCGCAGAACAGGATTCACCGACGGGGGGGAAATTTAAACTCAAGACGCCTCAAACAGCACAGAGCACACAAAATAAAACCGCCTGCTTGCATCCGAGTGAAGAAACACAACTCAACGTTTGGCTTCAGTGCTTCATCTTCCTGACGTGTTTCGTTTCCTCTGGATTCTGCCCAGGGTCGCTGGAGAAGGGCACGTGTGTGTGTCTGTGTGTGTGCTGTGTGTGTGTGGCATTTTTGGAATTCTTATCACAGGCCCAAATAAATTTAGCTTCTGCCCTCTCGAAGGTTGTGTACTTGCCACCCTGTGCAAATATTCTGAGGATGATTAAGCGAAGGGGAATCGTCTCCACATTGTTAAATGCAAACTGGAGAAAGCAGTGTTTCCCACGGTTAGTAACTCTTAAGATGGGTGGACTTCAACTCCTAGAATCCCCCAGCCAGCTAAGCTGGCTGGGGGATTCTGGGAGTTGAAGTCCACCATCTTAAAAAAAATCAGAGAGGGTGGGATTTAAGAGGTCTAGAGGTGAAGACCATTGCCTCCCATTCAGAAGGTTGGAAGTCGAATCCAAGGCTGTCTCAGGACCAGTGGTGGGTTTCAAAAATTTTTGGAACCTACTCTGTGGGTGTGGCCTCCTTTGTGGGAGTGGCTTGCCGGCCATGTGACCTGGTGGGAGTGGCTTGCCATGTGTTTTCTTTCTTTCTTTCTTTCTTTCTTTCTTTCTTTCTTTCTTTCTTTCTTTCTTTCTTTCTTTCTCTCTCTCTCTCTCTCCTTCCGTCTCCGTCCCTTTTTTCTTTTTTTCTTTCATCTCTCTCACTCTTTTTCTTTCTTTTTTCTTTCTTTCTTTCTTCCTTTATTTCTCTCTCTCTCTCTGTGTCAGTCTGTCTGTGTGTGGGGGGGCAGTGGTGGGTTTCAAAAATTTTTGGAACCTACTCTGTGGGTGTGGCCTCCTTTGTGGGAGTGGCTTGCCGGCCATGTGACCTGGTGGGAGTGGCTTGCCATGTGTTTTCTTTCTTTCTTTCTTTCTTTCTTTCTTTCTTTCTTTCTTTCTTTCTTTCTTTCTTTCTTTCTCTCTCTCTCTCTCTCCTTCCGTCTCCGTCCCTTTTTTCTTTTTTTCTTTCATCTCTCTCACTCTTTTTCTTTCTTTTTTCTTTCTTTCTTTCTTCCTTTATTTCTCTCTCTCTCTCTGTGTCAGTCTGTCTGTGTGTGGGGGGGCAGTGGTGGGTTTCAAAAATTTTTGGAACCTACTCTGTGGGTGTGGCCTCCTTTGTGGGAGTGGCTTGCCGGCCATGTGACCTGGTGGGAGTGGCTTGCCATGTGTTTTCTTTCTTTCTTTCTTTCTTTCTTTCTTTCTTTCTTTCTTTCTTTCTTTCTTTCTCTCTCTCTCTCTCTCCTTCCGTCTCCGTCCCTTTTTTCTTTTTTTCTTTCATCTCTCTCACTCTTTTTCTTTCTTTTTTCTTTCTTTCTTTCTTCCTTTATTTCTCTCTCTCTCTCTGTGTCAGTCTGTCTGTGTGTGGGGGGGCAGTGGGGGGTTTCAAAATTTTTTGGAACCTACTCTGTGGGTGTGGCCTCCTTTGTGGGAGTGGCTTGCCGGCCATGTGACCTGGTGGGAGTGGCTTGCCAGCCATGTGTTTTCTTTCTTTCTTTCTTTCTTTCTTTCTTTCTTTCTTTCTTTCTTTCTTTCTTTCTTTCTTTCTTTCTTTCTTTCTTTCTCTCTCTCTCTCTCTCTCTCTCTCCCTCCTTCCGTCTCTGTCCCTTTTTTCTTTTTTTCTTTCATCTCTTTCACTCTTTTTCTTTCTTTTTTCTTTCTTTCTTTCTTCCTTTATTTCTCTCTCTCTCTCTGTGTCAGTCTGTCTGTGTGTGTGGGGGCAGTGGTGGGTTTCAAAAATTTTTGGAACCTACTCTGTGGGTGTGGCCTCCTTTGTGGGAGTGGCTTGCCGGCCATGTGTTTTCTTTCTTTCTTTCTTTCTTTCTTTCTTTCTTTCTTTCTTTCCTTCTTTCTCTCTCTCTCTCTTCTTCCTTTTGTCTCTCTGTTCCTTTTTTCTTTTTTTCTTTCATCTCTCTCTCACTCTTTTTCTTTCTTTTTTATTTATTTATTTATTTATTCCTTTCTTTCTCTCTCTGTCAGTCTGTGTGTGTGTGTTTGTGTGTGTGTGTGTGTGTGTGTGTGTGTGGCAGTGGTGGGTTTCAAAAACTAGAAAAAAAAATCTGCTGTGAACTCTGGATAGGCGTCAGGTAAGGCATCCGGCCAGTAAATGCTCAGCTCCACTCCGTTGCCCCGACAATACCCCTCATTAAAAGATGGCAGAATCATTTAAAAAAAAAGGGCAGTTGGAGGATGAGTTTTAAAAGGAAGATGAAAAAATGCTGTGCCAAGGGAAAACATGCCACCTTCCAAGAAAAATTTGAGCTGATTAATTCATGCAAATGAGCCCCCCCCCATGCCTTCTTCATTTGCGTAACTCTGTCTTTGGCAGAAGGAGATGGGAAGGAGCTGAAATCCTCAATGCTACATTCTTATTGGGCCAAAATCCAGGGGTTGTGAAATCCACCGGATTTTATCTGACTCACATTTATGACAGTTGCAGTGTCCTGGGGTCACGTGATCCCCTTTTGCGACAGTCTGACGAGCAACGTCAACGGGGAAGCCAGCTTCACTTAACAACCGTGTCACTGACATAATGGTTGCAGTGATTCACTTAACAACGGTGGCAAGGAAAGTCATAAAACGGGCAAAATGCACATGGCAAGCTGTCTCACTCAGCAAAGGAAACTTTGGGGCTCAACCGTCTCGTAAATCGGGGATCAACTACATCAACTTTAAAGTCAGCAGGGAAACCAGATTCGTTTAACAGCCATGCTACTGATTTAACCATTGGAGTGGTTCGCTTAACAACGGCGGTGGCAAAAAGGTCATAAAATGGGGCCAATCTCACTTGGCAAAAGCCTCACTTAGCAACCGAAGTCTTAGGATCCACTGTGGTCGAACTACTCACAATCGACTAGGAAGACAACAGGCAGCAAGATCTATTAACGCACAGCTAGTGAAGCACAAATAAATCAGTCGATTCCTTCTGTGGGAGAAGACCGGAAATATTTTGAGAGTTCTCGACTGGATTCCGAAGTCAAGAAACCCCCCACCCACCCCCCAAAAAAGTCAAAAGCAATTGGGCCAAAATCCCAGCTAAATGCAGGCCTAAACGCAGAAACTCCCTCGTCCGTTCTCTACGCTGATTCATTGCACCGAGTTTACACACAGGAATGTCTCCGCGTGGACTCTGGCCAAACTCAACATTTCGGTGGAACAGAGAGCTTAGTCATAACAAGAAGTATAATTAAAAGCGCACCGGATCTACAACAATTGCTTCTCGCCGAGTTTTAATCCCCAGCCTTTCGCAGGAACCCGGGACGGCCCCACACGGATAGGCAGAGCCTCCGGTTCACACAAGCAGCTGTGAAACACATTGCAAGTTGACAACCGGCAAGGAACACACAGCCACACAAAAGACTCTTTCATTGGGCTGAAAAAAAACGGACCGAAAACATTCTGGATGTCAACAGCGAATGCTCCCCTTGGAGGGCTCTGAGAAGCAATGCTCAGATTTTGAAAGGAGGGGATTTTATGCGGATGAACCAGTTTGCACAAAGGTGGAAACCTGTAGTAGAAGCGGCTACTCAAACTGGGGAATGAAACCCTTGATTTAGTGACCTTTAAAGTTTGCAATGGCAATGAAAACAATGGACTTGTTTCCTAAGTCAAGGCTCAAGAAATTAAGTTCTGACTTAACGTTTTTCACCAGTTACGACCAACGCAGCCTTTCTATCATCACGCGATCGAAATTCAGACGCTCGGCAACTGACTCATACTTATGATGGTCGCAGTGTCACATGATCCCCTTTTTGCAACCTTCTGACAAGCAAAGTCAATGGGGAAACCAGACTCACTTAACAACCTTGTTAAGGGATTCGTTTAACAATTGCAGCCGGAAGGATGTAAAATGGGAGAAACTCGCCAAGCTGTCGCGCTGAACGACAGAAATCTGGGGCTCGATTGGGATTGTAAACCGAGGACTACCTTGTAATAATTTGAGAGGAAGTGCAAAGAGAGAAAAAAAATAGAGACTGCAAGAAACAATTAATCCCACGTGCATTTTTATTGCATTATCTGGCCCAAAAGTGGAGTTGCTATTTATGTTATCTGGACCAAAATTAAGAATAAAAGCTAGCACAGATATAAAAGGGTGTGGTATTAGAATAATAACACATGCTAAATAATAGCAATTAAATCAGAGATAAGGAGCACATGGCTTATAAGGATAGCGCTTCCACATTACTGTGGTAGGCAATACATTCAAAATGCAATTTAAAGGGGGGAAAAAATGCATGCGTGGTGGAGACCATGGGATTGGAAATCACTGGTGGAAAATTACCAGTTTTTTTTTTAAAACAAACAAACAAACAAAATGCATTTAGGATTGTCCCAACTCTGAGGACTAAAACCCATTCTTGGCCGTGGCTTCAGCAAACAGAACGAGTCCACCTTTGCACAAGGGGGGGGCATAAAACATCGCGTGGGAATTCTGGCAAGAGGCTTTAAATCCGTTGCCCATTATCTTTCGCTAGCCAGGGATTACAGTCCTGCAGCTTTTGTTCCCGGAATAAACTGGGACAATCCCACCAGCAATGGCCAAAAGATTAGAGAGGGCTTTGATATTTTTTTAAAAAGCCCATTTGCAACCGGGCGCCCGCAGCCTACGCTGCCTGAGGGGGCTGCTGGAGGTTGAATGAGTGGGTGGGCTTTTCCCCATTGATCTTAGACCCCGAAACTCTTCCTTTCCCGCCGCCTTCTCCCTCCGGGGCTGCAATAGCTCAACCCCATCCCGCACCCCCAATTTCCACGCGTGATACGCAAAGCTTTCCCACCCACGCGTGGGTGGCTGGGCCAGGCAACTCAGCCGGGTTGTCGTCGTCCCCCCCCCCCCGCCGCCTGCCGCCCCGTCTCCTTCCCCCCCGCTGCCGGCCGTGCGCCTTCTCCTCACCTGCGTGGGTCATGCACCTCCACGGAGAACTTCTTCTCGCGGAAATAGAGGTTCTCCAGCTGGCGCCATTGGAAGATCTACCAGGGAGGGAGAGAGAGAAAGAAAGAAAGAGAAAGAGAGAGAGAGAGAGGGGTTGAGCGGGGGCCGCCCTTGTCCTGCCCTGCCCCCTGCCCTGCGCTCCGGAGAGGCGGGCAGAGCCAGGCGGGCCGCCCCTTGGCGGGGGGAGCCTGGTTCCCACGCGGGGCGGTGGGCGGGCGAGCCAGCGTTGCTTCCCCGCCTTCCTTGGCAGCGCTTCGGGCTCCCCCCAGCCGGCCTTCCCCGAGCTGAGACAAGCGGAGGAGGAGCCGGCTTCGTTTCTGCCTTGCTCCAGTTTCAGGCACCGGACAGCTCCGGATCTCGCGCCCCTTCGGAGATTCCCACGGGAGATGCAGAGGGAGGTTTCCCTCCCTGCGTGGAGCCCAATTCCACACTTGAAGGACGCAAGAAACGAGCCAGCTGTCTGAAATGGGGCTATAGGGTCTCTTTGAGCAGGGGGAGGGGGTTGACTAGAAGACCTCCAAGGTCCCTTCCAGCTCTGTTCTGATTTGAAATCCATGGGGGTGGAAGTCAAGTTTTACTTTTAAAGCAGCGTTTCTCAACCTTGGCGACTTTAAGTCCCGTGGACTTCAACTCCCAGAATTCCCCCGGCTGGGGGAATTCTGGGAGTTGAAGTCCACGGGACTTAAAGTCGCCAAGGTTGAGAAACACTGCTTTAAAATCTAAAAAGGCAGAAGGAATAAGCTGTCTTCCCTGGATTTCTCCTCCTGCCTTTGGCATCCCTTCACTTCCTCTTTCTCAAAGCGGAAACCATTTCGTAGTTTAGCCAAGAATTTTCTTTTCAAAAGTTTTATTTTTCTTTCTCATATGTACATTCACAAATATACATTCTCATAAGTGCTATTGATATATGAGATTTGAAAGAGACACCTACAACAATAGAAAAAGAAAGGCAGAGAGGAGGAGTGAATGAGAGGAAGAGGAGGGAAGGAAGATAGAGGTAAGGAGAGGAGGTGGAAGGGAGAGAAAGAGAAGGAGAGAGGGTAGGAAGGGGAAGAGGAAGAGTAGGAGTAGGGGAGAGGGAAGGGAATAAGAAATGATAGTAAACTATATTTGGGTGTGCGGAAATACCATCCCAAGGATACATAAATTGAGATTTGAAAGAGACACCTACAACAACTGAAAAAGAAAGGGGAGAGGAGGAGAGGAAGAGGGGGGGGAGAAAGAAAGAGGTAAGGAGAGGAGGGTGGAAGGGAGAGAAAGAGAAGGAGAGAGGATAGGAAGAGGAAGAGAGGAGTAGGGGAGAGGTAAGGGAAGAAGAAAGGGGAAGGAGAGGAGGATGGAAGGAAGAGAAAGAGAAGGAGAGAGGGTAGGAAGGGGAAGAGAAGGAGTAGGGGAGAGGGAAGGGAAGGGAAGAAGGAAGGGGAAGGAGAGAAGGAAGGAAGAAAGGAGAGAAGGGAGGGAGAAAAGAAAGGGGAAATAAGGTGGTGTTACAACAGGCGGATGGGATGGTAAATGAAGCAACCCAAATTGTATATTATAACCTATTACGGTAAATGGAATAACAAATGTATAAGAATGATAAATGTAAAGAAGAATAACAATTATGTGAATGTATACTTACAATGGTATGTAGAATAAAAAAAATGAAAAACTTTTAAAGTACTATTGATACGTGTTATCCTTTAACGTTTATCACAATTCGTTTTAAAAATTTAAAAATATAACCGCGGTCGTTTCCCTGCCACCCCATACATCCATCTTAGTTTACAACAACCCTACTACTTTCTTCTGTCCTCCCAACCTCCCTTCTCTCCCTTCTTTCCTTCTCTCCTTTCTCTTTACTTCTTCCTCTCCCCCCACTCCTCCTCTCTTCTTCCCCTTCCTACCCTCTCCCCTACTTCTTACTACCCCTCCCTTACTTCCCCTCCTTTCCCCCTTCTTCTTAGTTTAGGGACAATTGAAAGGCAGACTTCCAAGCCTCCTGGAGGAAATATCGGAATGGCGTAGGAGCTGAAATCATTTACAATTTTTTTCCAAAACACGAGGGTGTTTTGGCTTTTGCTTGGCGAGGATCTAATCTAATCTAACCACCGAGGTAGCTCTCTCTTGCTGCTCTCTTTTCTTTGGAATTCAAAACATGCAAGAGGATTGCATCTGTAAAAGTTCCCAGTTTCGGTGTGTGAAAGAGGAGCAGAAGGGAAGACACAAAGTGAGCTTTCTCTTGTCACGCAGAATCAGAGGCACACGGAGGGGAGCAAGAGTTGGGTTTTCTCCAGGGGTGAAATCCAGCAGGTTCTGACAGATTCTGGAGAACCCGGTAGAGGAAATTTTGAATAGTTCGCAGAACCGGTAGAGGAAATTTTGAGTAGTTCGCAGAACGGTAGAGGAAATTTTGAGTAGTTTGCAGAACCGGTAGAGGAAAATTTTGAGTAGTTCGCAGAACCGGTAGGTGGAAATTTTGAGTAGTGCGCAGAACCGGTAGAGGAAATTTTGAGTAGTTCGCAAGAACCGGTAGAGGAAATTTTGAGTAGTTCGCAGAACCGGTAGAGGAAATTTTGAGTAGTTCGCAGAACCGGTAGTGGAAATTTTGAGTAGTTCGCAGAACCGGTAGTGGAAATTTTGAGTAGTTAGCAGAACCGGTAGAGGAAATTTTGAGTAGTTCGCAGAACCGGTAGAGGAAATTTTGAGTAGTTTCACAGAACCGGTAGAGGAAATTTTGAGTAGTTCACAGAACCAGTAGTGGAAATTTTGAGTAGTTTGGAGAACCGGCAAAATGCCACCTCTGGCTGGCCCCAGAGTGGGAGGGAATGGGGATTTTACAGCATCCTTCCCCTGCCACGCCCATCAAGCCACGCCCACAGAAACAGGTAGTAAAAACATTTGAACTGCACCACTGATTTTTTCTCCCTTGCTTGGGGTTGTGTGCAGTGCGTGTCAGGGCTCCAGATCAGTGCCAAGATACCATGTGCTTGGACACTGGATCTCTGAACCATCTAACCAAAACAGGCCTCCAGATCACGCAGATAAAGCTAGTCTTGGAATTGGGCCAGCGGATTCTCTACCACAGTGTTTCTCAAACCTTGGCAACTTGAAGATGTCCGGACTTCAACTCCCAGAATTCCCCAGCCAGCGAATGCTGGCTGGGGAATTTCTGGGAGTTGAAGTCCGGACATCTCTAAGTTGCCAAGGTTGAGAAACACTGCTCTACCAGACCCCTGGGTCAAATACGTGAAGGCCAGGAGAAGGCAGGGTGGCACCCATTATCTACCCAGTTTGGGCAACCCGTGGTAAGTGGACAGATTGGAAGCTAATTTAAAGAAATCTATACAGGATAAGGAAGAAAATCCAAAGGTGCTTTTTCCCCAAGAGGCAACCGGACTTCCTTGTTTTTCTCTGAAGGCGTTTCGCTCCTCATCCAAGAAGCTTCTTCAGCTCCGGCTGCCTGGCTGTTGAGGGAGGAGCAAAACATCTTCAAAGAAAAAAATAAAACCCACTTGGCTACTTAGAAAAGCACCTTTGAGGACAACGGTGACCTGGATGACGGAGAACCCCCATAGACAATTATTCAGCCCAGTCATGACATTGTTGTGTTTATGGAGATTCCCCATCCTTCAGGTCATGGTTGTCCCCAAAGGTGATTCCCCCCCACCCCAAGAGGCAACTGGAGTTTCTGATTCTTCTTTGAAGACATTTCAATTCTCATCCAAGAAGCTTCTTCAGTTCTGGCTGAATGGTGGTGAATGGAAGGATGTAGAGTAGAGTAGAGTAGAGTAGAGTAGAGTAGAGTAGAGTAGAGTAGAGTAGAGTAGAGTAGAGTAGAGTAGAGTAGAATCAAAGAGAAGAGAAGAAAGAGAAGACTGGATTGGATTCCAATTCCCCACAATCCTCCGGGATTTGGGCGGCCTATAATCTGACTTAATAAATAAATAATAATAAATCTACTCAGAGCTGAAGAAGCTTCTTGGATGAGAAAGCCAAATGTCTTCAAAGAAAAACAAGAAACTCCAGTTGCCTCTTGAAAAAACACTTTGAGGACAAACCCATGACTTGGATGACGGAGAACCTCCACAGACAATTATTCAGCACAGTCAAGACGTTGTTGTATCTTATGGAGATTCCCCATCATTCAGGTCATGGTTATCCCAAAGGTGATTTCCCCCCCCCCCAAGAGGCAACTGGAGTTTCTGATTCTTCTTTGAAGACATTTCGATTCTCATCCAAGAAGCTTCTTCAGTTCTGGCTGAATGGTGGTGAATGGAAGGATGTAGAGTAGAGTAGAGTAGAGTAGAGTTAGAAGAGTAGAGTAGGTAGAGTAGAGTAGATTAGAGTAGAGTAGAGTAGATAGAGTAGAGTAGATTAGGATAGAGTAGAGTAGAGTAGATTAGAGTAGAGTAGAGTAGATTAGATTAGAGTAGAGTAGGGTAGAGTAGATTAGAAGTAGATTAGATTAGAGTAGAGTAGAGTAGATTATGAGTAGATTAGATTAGAGTAGAGTAGATTAGAGTAGAGTAGGTAGGGTAGAGTAGAGTAGATTGAGTAGATTAGAGTAGAGTAGATTAGAGTAGAGTAGAGTAGAGTAGATTAGAGTAGATATAGAGTAGAGTAGATTAGAGTAGAGTAGAGTAGGGTAGAGTAGATTAGATTAGATTAGAGTAGAGTAGGTAGAGTAGATTAGAGTAGATTAGAGTAGAGTAGAGTAGATTAGGAGTAGAGTAGAGTAGATTAGAGTAGAGTAGATTAGAGTAGAGTAGAGTATATTAGAGTAGAGTAGAGTAGAGTAGAGTAGAGTAGAGTAGAGTAGAGTAGAGTGGAATCAAAGAGAAGAGAAAGAAAGAGAAGTCTGGATTGGATTCCATTCCCCACCATCTACCCAGAACTGAAGAAGCTTCTCGGATGAGAAACGAAACACCTTCAAAGGAAAACAAGAAAGGTCCAGTTGCCTCTTGAGAAAACACCTTTGAGGACAACCATGACTTGGATGATGGAGAATCTTCCTAGATGATAAAGAGGACTTAAAAGTGAGTTTTTCTCTTGCCATGCAGAGAAATGCCCCCTTTTTAAAGCTCCAGATATCTGCAATTTTTGTTATAATTTGCTCTTAACTTGCAGGGCAACGAAGCCACTGCGTAGTCACAAACCAGCAGGGAAAAACAACCTCTGTTTGCTAGGCTATCATTAACAGATTCCCTTCTCTGTCCCAAAGGCCCTGGGCGGCGGGGGGGGGGGGGAATGAAACGCATGGATAAGGTTGAGACCGAACCGTGCTCAGTGCAGCTAAAGGCATTTTTCCTACCATGCAGAAACCAATTTAGTGAGGGGCTAAGGAGGTATAAAGAGGGAAAACTCGTTTTATGAGTAATGACATTAAAACAAAGGTTTCTGAATTCTTTTTCTGGAAGTCCTGGGGTTTTTTTTTTTTGGGAGGGGTGATATAACAGGATTCAGAATGAGCTCAGACCTAGGAGGCTAAAAATCAGGTGGCTGGAAACTAAAACATATGAAGAACATGTACAACTTCCCGTTGTACTTGTGTTCCCCCCCCCCAGGCTCTAAAACCTCATTTTTAGATATTTAATTACCTGAACAGTGATGTATGGCATGCCATAAAAGGCCTGCCCAAAGCATTTTTTTAAAACAAAATACATGAACACAGTTTTTATTCTGAGTCTTTACGATAAATTGCTGGACAAAATGAAGAGTTTATCTGATGATGTTACCTAATTGGGTTGTGAGACACCACAAAAAGACAACGAAGGGACCAGCAAGGACCCCCATAGTTTAACAAATATTTTCTTCTTTTGATTGGTGTGCTCTATACTCTGTTATGTCTGGTTCAATGGCTCATTGTTATGGCCCACCCCAGCAGCCAGCACAGCTGGTAGCAGATTCGGACAGTGAGGAGGTTGGGGAGGAAGATGGGCCAGTCCTGGAGTCTGGGGAAGGATTGGATGAGGGCTCTGTGTCGGAGGCAGAGAGGGGGCCAGGATTGTCTGACAGTTATCAGCTGCCTTCAGAGTCAGACATCAGTGAGGCAGAGGAACAGCTGGAGCCTGTTCCCAGTGTGCGCATGAGTAGAGTTGCCAGACGAAGGGAACAGCTAAAGAAGAGGGGTCGACTTGGGAGTGAGGCCACAGGTGGATGGTGAATGGCCCCTCCCAGAGGGAATAAAAGAGGAGCGAAAAGGGAGTGGAGTTTGCAGGAGACAATTAGTTCACTTATTGGTTCCTGACTCTCCGAGGCTCCTTGCCAAGTTCTGCAGAGCTCAGCCTGGCTTCTCTCCAAGCCAGATAAGGTCTGTGACCGTAAATCCTCCCTTGAAAGACTTTGCTGGATGTGAAGGAGCAGAATCCACAGTCTATTAATCAAAGGGGTTTTTGTCGGGACAACAGGGAGTTTGCCTCATGCTCTTGGGAAGCCTCGGTCAGAACACTCACAAGATTCCGCCTCTTTTAAATCTATGGAGAGATTCCCAGAGACAGATGTGAGATCACTTCCTCGTCATCTTATAAAATTAGAAACTCAAACTGGAGCAGGCCAGCCCTCCGGGTTACACAACCAGGAAGTGGTCGAATCCCCCTGTAATCAATTCTTCTCCGGGACAAGCACATTGGGCAGGACAACAGCAGTGGCTTTAGTTGTGGTTTCATCTGATGTGGCTGCTGTCCACTAGGACCTCAACGTGAGAAGAACACAAACGTCCTAGTCTTAGGAAGCCCTTAGAAAATGCTTCAGCTCTACCACACGGGGGGGAAAAGCAAGAGCTGAATCATCTCCCGAGGTTGGTTGTTGTGCAAATACATCGGCCTGGACTCCAGATGTAGTTCTAGATCAGGGTCCAGATACCCTTTGCTTGAAGGGTAGGCCTCTGAATCATCTAATCAAAACAGGGTTCCAGGATGAGGCAGATAAAGCTAGTCTTGGCATCGGGCAAAGAGCCTTTTCTGACCTAGGCTTCCCCAAAAAGCACGAAGCAGACTCCTGGTCCCGACAAAACCCCCTTTTTATGAAGCTCATGTGGATTCCTCTCATTCACCTCCAGCCAAAGTCCCGGTAAACAGTCATTCAAGGGTGAATTTATTGAGCACAGACCTTATCAGGCTTGGAGAGCTGCTCGGGCGATATCTTCCAAAGGCAAAGGCTGTACAAGAAAATACATGGCAAGGAGTCTCGGAGAGTCGCGAACAAATATTCATACTAACTAAGCGAAGTAATGGTCTCCTGCAACTCCACTCCCCTTCCGCTCCTCTTTTATATCCTCTGGGAGGGGCCATTCACCGTCCACCTGTGCCTTTTTTTCTCAAGTCGGCCCCTGTTCTTTAGCTGCTCCCTTCTTCTGGCAACTCTGTGCATGTGTACACTGGGAACAGGCTCCAGCTGTTCTTCTGCCTCACTGATGTCTGACTCTGAAGGCAGCTGATAACTGTCAGACGGCCCTGGCCCCCTCTCTGCCTCCGACACAGATCCCTCCTCAGAGCCTTCCCAGACTCCAGGACTGGTCCAGGTTCCTCCCCAACCCTCCTCGCTGTCCAACTAAGAGCCGAGGTGGCGCAGTGGTTAGGGTGCAGTACTGCAGGCCACTTCAGCTGACTGTTATCTGCAGTTCAGCGGTTCTAATCTCACCGGCTCAGGGTTGACTCAGCCTTCCATCCTTCCGAGGTGGGTGAAATGAGGACCCAGACTGTGGGGGCGATATGCTGACTCTGTAAACTGCTTAGAGAGGGCTGAAAGCCCTATGAAGCGGTATATAAGTCTAACTGCTATTGCTATAACTGCTATTGCTAACTATGCTGCCAGATTCACTGGCCAATGGAGGGCAACCACTGAGACTCTCTACCAAATCTGTGCTCAAATGTGTGGAGGTTAGAAGAAGTGAGGCTCAATCCAGGGTGGCACCCTTTATCTGCCCCGTTTCAGAGACCTTCAGAAAGTTTCATGTTTGGCCCAAAGAGGACGGACTGGAAGCCAATTAAAGAAATCCATAGAGGATAAAGCCCTTGATAGTTTCTAGGCATGAAGGCTAATCAATTTGCACATCTGTTTTTTTCTTTGAGACAATCATTTGCTGAATATATGAAACCAGGCACTAGAGGAGAGGGCTTGGCAGAGGGGGAGGCTCTGCTTGATGCTGTACTGACGGACGCTTTATTAATTATTATCTAGGCACCCACAAGGGCAGTTTTGCCTCTTTAGGGAGGTTCTGGGAACTTTTCTACTGGGTCCCAAAGGTTCTTTTCAAAAGGCAACTGGGCTTCCTTGGTTTTTCCCCCCCCTCTTGAAAATGTTTTGCTTCTCATCCAAGAAGCTTCTTCAGTTCTGGCTGAATGGAAGGATTTAGAGTAGAGTAGAGTAGAGTAGAGTAGAGTAGAGTAGAGTAGAGTAGAACAGAATAGCATAGATTAGAATAGGACGGAGGAGGAGAGGAAAAGACGAGTAGAGTAGAGTAGAGTAGAGTAGAATAGAATAGAATAGAATAGGACGGAGGAGGAGAGGAAAAGACGAGTAGAGTAGAGTAGAGTAGAGTAGAGTAGAGTAGAATAGAATAGGACGGAGGAGGAGAGGAAAGACGAGTAGAGTAGAGTAGAGTAGAGTAGAGTAGAATAGAATAGAATAGGACGGAGGAGGAGAGGAAAGACGAGTAGAGTAGAGTAGAGTAGAGTAGAGTAGAATAGAATAGAATAGGACGGAGGAGGAGAGGAAAGACGAGTAGAGTAGAATAGAATAGAGTAGAATAGAATAGAATAGGACGGAGGAGGAGAGGAAAGACGAGTAGAGTAGAGTAGAGTAGAGTAGAATAGAATAGAATAGGACGGAGGAGGAGAGGAAAGACGAGTAGAGTAGAGTAGAGTAGAGTAGAGTAGAGTAGAATAGAATAGAATAGGACGGAGGAGGAGAGGAAAGACGAGTAGAGTAGAGTAGAGTAGAATAGAATAGAATAGAATAGGACGGAGGAGGAGAGGAAAGACGAGTAGAGTAGAGTAGAGTAGAATAGAATAGAATAGGACGGAGGAGGAGAGGAAAGACGAGTAGAGTAGAGTAGAGTAGAGTAGAATAGAATAGAATAGGACGGAGGAGGAGAGGAAAGACGAGTAGAGTAGAGTAGAGTAGAATAGAATAGAATAGGACGGAGGAGGAGAGGAAAGACGAGTAGAGTAGAGTAGAGTAGAGTAGAATAGAATAGAATAGGACGGAGGAGGAGAGGAAAGACGAGTAGAGTAGAGTAGAATAGAATAGAATAGGACGGAGGAGGAGAGGAAAGACGAGTAGAGTAGAGTAGAGTAGAGTAGAATAGAATAGAATAGGACGGAGGAGGAGAGGAAAGACGAGTAGAGTAGAGTAGAGTAGAGTAGAGTAGAGTAGAATAGGATGGAGGAGGAGAGGAAAGACGAGTAGAGTAGAGTAGAGTAGAGTAGAATAGAATAGAATAGGATGGAGGAGGAGAGTAGAGTAGAGTAGAGTAGAGTAGAGTAGAGTAGAATCAAAGAGAAGAGAAGAGAAAAGGAGGGGAGCGAAGAGGGGAGGAGAAGAGAAGATTGGATTGGATTCCATTCCCCACCATCTACTTAGAGCTGAAGAAGCTTCTTGGAGGAGAAGCGAAACGTCTTCAAAGAAACACCAGAAAGTCCAGTTGCCTCTTGAAAAAAAACAAACACCTTTGGGACCGTTGAGAAAGATCTCCATCCTCCATCCACGATTCCTGTGGAATCAAGGTTGATCAACCCAGCAGAGAAAGGAGTCACTAACATCAACAGAACAACTCAGAGTATAAATGTATGTAGGGTGAAGCAGCTAGAATCCCAGATTTCCTTTTTTCTTCCCATCCTCCTAATTTCTTTTCAGGCAGGGTCCTGACGGAATGCTTGGAGCAATAAACAAACCATCATCATAATTCTGATTCGGTGCTGATGGCCTTGTAGAATACACAAAACTCAGCTATTCCATGGGGCCAAAAACGTGCCATTAATCTCTTGCAATCTCCTTGCAAACACGTTTGCCACTGAGAGAACAAGAGCCTGAAGAAGATCCGTAACTAGGTTTAAAAACGGCCTGCGCTCCCCGCTGGAGACCTGCGACGCTTCTGTAAACCAAGATGCTTCATTCATCACAGGATGCGACTTACCTTCCTTGGCTTCACTTTGTCGTGATAGTCATATTGGAAGATTCCTTTGTAGCTGAGTCCCAACCACCACGGGATCCCCTGCTTATCCTAGGGGGATGGGGAAGAAACGGAATAAATGACCTAGTTCTTTTACATTGCACTATTTAACCTACCGTGTTTCCCCCCCAAAGTAAGACAGGGTCTTATGTTCTTTTGATCGGTTCCACCACAAAACCGCGTTCGACTAAACCGCGCTCGACGAAACCGCGTAGCTGACGTCATCAGCAGGGCAACAACAGTGCGGAGACAGAAGCACGTTGTAAACGCTAAACCTAAAATTAACCCCTAAACCTAACCCCCCTAAACCTAATCCTAAACCTAACCCTAAATCTAACCCTTAACCTAACCCTAAACCTAACCCTAAATCTAACCCTTAACCTAACCCTAAACCTAACCCTAAACCTAACCCTTAACCTAACCCTAACCCTAACCCTAACCCTGACCCTCAACCTAACCCTCAACCTAACCCTAACCCTAAACCTAACCCTCAACCTAACCCTCAACCTAACCCTAACCCTAACCCTAACCCTTAACCTAATCCTAAACCTAACCCTAAATCTAACCCTTAACCTAACCCTAAACCTCACCCTAAACCTAACCCTTAACCTAACCCTAAACCTAATCCTAACCCTTAACCTAACCCTAAACCTAACCCTAACCCTTAACCTAACCCTAAAGCTAACCCTAAACCTAACCCTTACTTTAAGTTGAATCGGCTTGCTTTCAAAGCGCTATTTAAAGCACCCTTCTTTCTCCGCGCTGGCTGTTGTCGCCCTGTTGATGACGTCAGCGACGCGGTTTAATCGGGCGCGGCTTAGTCGAGCGCGGTTTTGTCGTGCCACGCTTTTGATCACCCCAAATAAGTGGTTGGCCTTATTTTCGGGGAGGGTTTATTATTATTGAGGTGCAGGAGGTGGGGAGCGTGGTCACCTCGTGGCTGCTGCTGTGTTGCAATATTTTCAGGGGAGGTCTTATTTTTGGGAGAGGGATTATTTTTAGGGTAGAACTAAGGAGACATTTCCTGACAGCGAGAACAACGAACCAGTGGGACGGCTGGCCACCAGAAGTTGGGAATGCTTCCACACTGGCGGTTTTTAAAGAAGCGACTGGATAACTTATTTGTCTGAAATGGAATAGGGCCATGATTGCAAACCATGGACACGTGTGGCCAAAGTGGCACGCGGAGCCATGTTGCTGGGCACGCACGGCCTTGCCTGCTTGTCTTCCAGGTTCCTGGCATGCGTGCGTGCGCGACAATCCGCTGTCCTTGGCGCAGGTGGCGCAGTGGTTAGGGTGCAGTCCTGCAGGCCACTTCAGCTGACTGTTATCTGCAGTTCGGCAGTTCTAATCTCACCGGCTCAAGGTTGACTCAGCCTTCCATCCTTCTGAGGTGGGTGAAATGAGGACCCAGAATGTGGGGGCGATATGCTGACTCTGTAAACCGCTTAGAGAGGGCTGAAAGCCCTATGAAGCGGTATATAAGTCTAACTGCTATTGCTATGTGTGGCACTGCCGAAAACCAATGTGCGGTTTTGACCTGTGGACTTTGCTGTCTTCAGAAATGTGGCCTTTGTCTTTCAAGCGCAGACGGAGGGCTGAATCTCGCTCTCCTACATGATGCCATGCGCTTCATGCTCTCATGCATTTCAGGTATCGGGTGTTTGCAATTTGATCTACTTCCCTATCAAGTCACAGAGGCCGTTTATTATTCTTAACACAAAAACAGCATCCGGCCAATAGAAACCCCATAAATAATGATTGCAGTTGTTGACAGTCAAACCATTCATGAATTAAATTACGCTTTCCAGAGCTCACACACCTTGACTGCATAATAATGGACTCCGTAGGTTGGAAGGGACTCTACAATGCTCATGTAACTAGAAAAGAAACATAAAATGTGAGGTCAAAGACTCAAACTTCACGGTCGTTCACGCAAAAGGAGCCACGCTGGCATCTGGGCAACCTTTCCAGGCCCGTCTTTGCAATGTAACCTGGCATCTTTTAAACCCCCACGAAAATTGGAATTCATGTCACTTAAACATCATTACGCTTTACTTTAGAAAAAGGGCAGGGAAGAGCAAGCGAGATGATGAAGGGACTGGAGGCTAAAACATACGATTTGCACCACTCCTGAGGACACCGACAAAATGTCAAGACTCTGGAAAGAGTGCAGGGAAGATGATGAGGGGACTGGAAGCTAAACACACACGAAGAATGGTTGCAAGAACTGGGTATATGTCTAGTTTAATGAAAAGAAGGACTAGGGGAGACAGGATAGCAGTCTTCCAATATCTCAGGGGTTGCCAAGAAGAAGAGGGCGTCGAACTATTCTCCAAAACACCTGAAGGTCAGACAAGGACTAATGGGTGGAAACTCACCCAGGAGAGAACAAGGTCACCATGAAATGCAGAATTAACACCCCCCACCCAAAGTTTTGTGTCCAGTATTCCTGTGTGTGACTTACTTGACAATCGCTTGGCCTCGTGTCTGTCCATTCAGCTTCTTGTAATGCTCAATCACCCGGTCCTCACTTGGGGAAAAAAAAGAGGGGGTTGGGGGGGGGGGAAACAGGGTTTAATTTAGCAGTCAGAGCTGAAAGTAGGAGATAGCAGCCCCTCAGTGATCAAGAGGCCGCAAAGATCTCTGGGATCGACTGAATATAGCAGAGAGGAGCATTTGCAGCTGCGTACTTAAGTCCTCCCCCCGCCCCCCGTGAGAATGAAGGTGTGGGCACCTCTGTGCTTGCATTGGTCTTGGATTAGCAGAGGCCCGTATCAGATCCCCACTCGATCAAGGAGATCCCGGAGGGACTATGGATTCCGAAGGCGGGCGTAATGTTCTAATGTGCAGAAGTTGTAGTTAAATGTGCGGCAGAAAGTGGGCTCTGGGTGTGTGTTTCCAAATGCAGTAAGTGAGGTTGAATGCGTGTAGTTTTAGAAGAGCTGTGTGTGTGTGTGTTTGTGTATAGATAGACATACAGTATATATAATAAATAACGTATCTTTTTGTATGCCTGTACATAATCTATACTATGCAATACGCATGTACACATTTGGCACATACACATAGGATTAAATAGTATATTTTGGATGTTCAGAAGTAGTAAATAAATAGACAGAGAAGTTGTATCTCGTTGAGGCCTTTGAGGGAAGGAGGGGCCAGCAAGGCGCCTCTTGACGCGAGTGACGTTAAGTTGGCCATGCCCACCCAGCCACATGACCAACCAGCCAGGCCCACCCAGTCACATGACCACGAAGCCATGCCCACCCACTCACATGACCAACAAGCCACACCCACCAAACAAGCCACGCCCACAGAACCACAGAGCTGAGTATAGTTATGGGAATAATGTTAGGGAGGATTCTATCCTCAAAAGTTGTGTTTCTCAACTTTGGGAACCTGAAGACATGTAGATGTTCAGCATGGAGTTGGGGAATTCTTGTTCTGACCGAGGCTTCCCAAGAGCCTGAAGCCAACTCCTTCTCTGGACAAAACCCTCTTTTATTAATTGACTGTGAATTCTGCTCATTCACCTCCAGCAAAGTCTTTCAAGGGAGGATTTACGGTCACAGACCTTATCTGGCTTGGAGAGCTGCCAGGCCGAGATCTGCAGAACTTGGCAAGGAGTCTCGGAGAATCACGAACCAATTAAGCAAACTAATGGTCTCCTGCAAACTCCACTCCCCTTTCGCTCCTCTTTTATGCCCTCTGGGAGGGGCCATTCATTGTCCACCTGTGGCCTCACTTCCAAGTCGACCCCTGTTCTTTAGCTGTTCCCTTTGTCTGGCAATTCTGCGCATGCACACACTGGGAACAGGCTCCAGCTGTTCTTCTGCCTCACTGATGTCTGACTCCGAAGGCAGCTGATAACTGTCAGACGTCCCTGGCCCCCTCTCTGCCTCCGACACAGAGCCCTCATCGGAGCCTTCCCCAGACTCCAGGACTGGCCCATCTTCCTCCCCAACCTCCTCAGTGTCCGAATCTGCTGCCAGTTCTGCTGGCTACTGGTGGGCCACAACAATTCCGTTGTGGAGTCCTTTACAAGCTGCCAAGGTTGAGAAACACGGCTCTAGAAGTTGTCTTGAGCTTTCAGAGAGAAAAAAAAACGGGGGAAATGATTTAAGAATAAGAACGTAGACAAGAACGCTCCCCCTGTAAGTCAGAAGCAATTACAGACTTTGAGAAGTTTCCCAAGGACTGTAGTAGAATTTCACAGAGTAAACGCAGAGAACTTTCTCCAGACTTTTGCCTTTCTCCTTTTGTGGAGAAAGGGGGTGGTGGGTCAGCCGTTGCAACGAGTGGGTGGGCCGGAGAGAGAATAAATAAAGATCACCCAGCCACAAAATGAAAAGCACATTCCCTTGGCTGTCCTCAAATTACAACGCCGGAGAAATTAAAGGGGAAGCCGATAAGTTGGATGGGAGCCAAAGGCCTTTAAAAAAAAAAAAGACATGAAAGAGACCAAGCGAACCGTAGAAAGCAAAAATCTCTCGTTCCGCTTCCTGGACAGATTCATATTTTGTGCTGATGAAGGAGACAGGAGGGGGAGTTTCCTCACTGCTCCCCTATCAGTCCTGCAGCCATCTTTTCTTTTGAGTCTTCGGCCTGCCACACTTTCTATTATTCTACTATGCCTTTTCTATGGTGGGAAAATGGGAGGTGGGGATTGATGACATGTAGCCATAACAACATTCTTCCTAGAAAGCCAAGGTCATCCTTTGTCTCTGCACCTCTGCACCTGACCGGAACTGGATGGGTGGAACTGCCAGCAGAGCAGTGGGAGATTGAACCATGGGATGGACCTGTGGGTGTGGGGGTCAAGATCTTGGACTTTCAACTGGGTGGGGGAAACCAGGAAGCCTTCAGATTCAGGTTTTCCCAGATGTGCCAACGTGGTTCTCTTCATCAATTGGAACTTTGAGCAATACTTTGCCTCGGACTCTGATTTAATTTTGGATGCTATCTGGAACCCTGACACCACGTTTATTTTAAATTGGGTGCTTCCATCTCTCCTAATGGTGCATTTAATTCCCAGCCTTGCAGGAGGAGAAAATGGGAGATTGTTCAGAGGGCAGATCATCTCCCAAACTCCAGATCAATCTCCCGGCTTTTGTCCTGGAGAAGGTTTGTAGTAGGTACGCAATGCAAAGTCTGGGAAGGGTTTACCCAGGTAGCCTTCAACCTACTACCAGTAGCCCAGGGGTCATTTGAAGTTCTTATCTGGGGTCTACTTTTGGCCTAGTTTTGAGCTGCAGTAGTGCAGTGGTTAGAGTGCAGTACTGCAGGCTACTTCTGCTGCCTGCTGGCTGCATGCAATTTGTCAGTTCGATTCTCACCAGGCTCAAGGTCGACTCGGCCTTCCATCCTTCCAAGGTGGGTCAAATGAGGACCCAGATTGTTGGGGTCCCCATTTAGAGGTTAGAGAGGGCTGCAAAGCACTAGGAAACAGTATATAAGTCTAAGTGCTATTACTCTTCCCCCCCTTCTCCCCTTCCCTCCATTCTGTGGTGGTGCAGTGGTTAGGATGCAGCTTTGCAGGCTGACTCTGCCCACAGTCAAGAGTTCGATCCTGACTGGCTCAACGTTGACTCAGCCTTCCATCTTTCCGAGGTGGGTAAAATGAGGATCCAGATTGTTGGGGGCAAGAGGCTGACTCTGTAAACCACTTAGTGAGGGCTGTAAAAGCACTGGGAAGCGGAATATAACTCTAAGTGCTTTCCTTTCCTTCCCTCCCTCCCATGGTGGCACAGTGGTTAGACTGCAGCGTTGCAGGCTAACTCTGCCCACTGCCAGCAGTTCGATCCTGACCAGCTCCAGGTTGACTCAGCCTTCCATCCTTACGAGGTGGGTAAAACGAGGACCCAGATTGTTGGGGGCAAGAGGCTGACTCTGTAAACCGCTTAGAGAGGGCTGTAAAAGCACTATGAAGCGGTATATAAATCTAAGTGTAATGGCTATTGCTAATTTTTATGTTCCAATGGTTGGCCGCCTCCTAGGCTCATCCTATGGCACTGAGTAGGAGGTGAGCGTCTTCACCACTAGGCCACTAAGGGTAGAACTTACTAAAAACGTCAAATATTTACCAATAAGCCAGAGACGGGTGCTCCTTGAGGGCCTGGGTCGGAAGCGCTGGCAATTTCTTCAAGTCCGTCCTTACAGTCTCATGGCTGAAAAACAAGAGAAGGATAAGAAATAAACAAGTAAATCAATAAATAAATTCAATTTCTGAGCAGATTAACTTGGAGATGGGACTGAAAGGCTGGAACTTGATTCTTGATGAATGGAATGCTGTGAAGGGGATCCTTCGCCATTCCCTCTTTCTTTATTTTGCTGAATGAGAAGAGGAGAGAGGGAAGACAACAGAGAAGAGAAGAGATGAGAGGAAAAAAGAATATGGAAGAGAAGGGAAGGAAAGGGGAAGAAGGAGAGGAAGAGGAAGAGAAGATGGAATGGAATGGAAGAGAAGAGGAGATGGAATGGAAGATAAGATAAGATCGAATGGAAGGGAAAGGAAGGGAAGAAGAAGGAAGGGAAGAGGAGATGGGATGGAAAGAAGAGAAAATCCACCTATTCTCCAGAGAACCAGAAGCCAGGACAAGAAACAATGGATGGAAACTAATCAAGGACAGAAACAACTTAGGCGAAATTTCCTGATAGTTAGAGCTATTTTTTATTTTTTTTGCTTTGAGCCCTGGTGGTGCAGTGGATAGAATGTGGTATTGCAGGCTAATTCTGCCAACTGCCAGCAGTTCGCCAGTTCGATCCTGACCGGCACAATTAACACCGGCTCAATTGTTGGGAGCAATTATGCGGAGACTGTAAACCGCTTAGAGAGGGCTTTAAAAGCACCATGATGCTGTATATAAGTCTAAGTGCCATTTCTCTTCTTTTTTCCTTTGTATTTTGATAAATGAGTTAAAAATATGAATCTAAAACATTATTATGTTTTCAGAGTGGGCGATCCTCTGCGGAAAAAGCATTATGTGCAAGAAAGTTTAGCAAGGAAGCCATCTCTCTCTCTCTCCCTCTCTCCCTCTCTCTCTCTCTCCCTCCCTCCCTCTCTCCCTCTCTCTCTCTCTCTCCAGATTTTTATGACTTCCAAAAATCCCCCAAGGAGCAATTGCTGATCAGTGGGTTTTCCTGCCTTGACAAGTCCTTTGTTCGCCCCCCCCTTCCTCGGCCCGCTTGGAGGGTGGGTGGGGAGCGTGTTTCCTGTGGGAAGGGGCAGGCGAAGGCTGAGAAACTTGGGCAAAACACTATAAAAAAAAGAGGAAAATTCCTGGATGGAGAAACCTGCCCGGATAAAGGAACCTTTTGTGATTCGATCCAGCTTTTATGTGCATTAATTTTGGAATAAAACATGTTTTTATAAAACAGCAAACAGAAGCAAAGGAAAACTCTCTGACGTGCTGTGCAAAATCAAACTTTCATTTTTATTTAGGCCGTATGATTCCCCCCCCCCCTCCTTCCCGTTCAACTTTTGGAAACTCCCTGAAGTTTTCTTGGCAAGATTTTTTCAGAAATTTCACGTTTGCCATTGCCGCCTTCCTGGGGCTGAGAGAAAGCGGCTGGCCCAACTGGCTTTGTGCCTAAGGCAGGACTACAACTCCCTGTCTCCTGGTTTCTAATCAGGTGCCTTAACCGCCACGCCAAATTGGCTCTCCGTATCACTTTACGCAACCCCACTATTAACATCCAAATCAGTTTAATTTAACCATACCTGTTCCTTTCACCACCAGGCAGAAATTAGATATAATGTTGCGACATTCAATCTACATTTCTCAATTTGTCCTCAGAATGGGAGTCTTGCTAGTATAAAACACACACACACACACACACACGCACACACACACATACGCACAGGATTTTACCCATCTTGCTGGGAAAATAGAATAGATTAACAGAGCTGGAAAGGGACCTTGGAGGTCTTCTAGTCTGACCCCCCTGCTCAAGCAGGAGACCCTATACAATTTGAGACAAGTGGCTGTCCAGTCTCTTCTTAAAAGCCTCAAGTGATGAGGAAGGAATAATAGAAGAGAGGATAGAGTAGAGTGGAATAGAACAAGGAATAGATTAGAGTAGAGTAGAAGAGAATAGAGAATGAAATGAGAATAGAATAGAATAGAAAAGTAGAGTAGAACAAGGAATAGAATAGAATAGAGAATGAAATGAGAATAGAATAGAATAGAAAAGTAGAGTAGAACAAGGAATAGAATAGAATAGAGAATGAAATGAGAATAGAATAGAATAGTAGAGTTGGAAGGGACCTTGGAGGTCTTCTAGTCCAGCCTTCCTGTGTATGTGTACACAGGAAGATGGGTAAATATAATCACACAGACACAGACACACACACACACACAAAGACGGGTAGATTTTTCAGAGCATTGTGTTAAGACCCACAACATGGCAACGGAGCCAGACTGGATGGATGGATAGATAGATAGAGAGACAGACAGATAGATGATATAGATTAGATGTAGACAGATGATAGATTAGATAGATAGATAGATAGATAGATAGATAGATAGATAGATAGATAGATAGATAGATGGATGGATGGATGGATGGGTGGGTGGGTGGATGGATGGATGGATGGATGGATGGATGGATGGATGGATGGATGGACGGACGGACGGACGGACGGACAGACAGACAGATTATAGGTTAGATAGACAGACAAACAGACAGATAGATGATATAGATTAGATAAATATATAGACAGACAGGCAGATGATATAGATTAGATGTAGACAGATGATAGATTAGATAGATAGATAGATAGATAGATAGATGGATGGATGGATGGATGGATGGATGGATGGATGGATGGATGGATGGATGGATAGACAGACAGATGATATAGATTAGATGTAGACAGACGATAGATTAGATAGATGGGTGGGTGGGTGGATGGATGGATGGATGGATAGATAGATAGACAGAGAGACAGATAAATGATATAGATTAGATGTAGACAGATGATAGATTAGATAGATAGATAGATAGATAGATAGATGGATGGATGGATGGATGGATGGATGGATGGATGGATGGATGGATGGATGGATGGATGGACAGACAGACAGACAGATAGATAGATGATACAGATTAGATGTAGACAAATGATAGATTAGATAGATAGATAGATAGATAGATAGATAGATAGATGGATGGATGGATGGATGGATGGATGGATGGATGGATAGATAGAAAGAACAGATGATAAGTAGGAGAAATCAGGAAGTAGACCCAAGGTTAATCCAAAGAAGTCTACTAGCTCCTTTGGGGAGGCAGTCAATGTTGGAGGCAGAAGCTTTGGTGAAGCTCCTTCCATCAGACAAGAGGCCTGGCTAAATCACAATGCAGGCTTGGAAAAGGGGATGAGGCAAGGGGAGAGGAGGGAGGACAGCTATATAAATGCAGATTACGTACATGTGAGACAGATTACAAGCACTTCGTCCATTAGCACCTATCCTGCGTGTTAAAAATTCCTGCTAGTTGTTAAAGCTGTTGCGAGATACGGCGAAGACCTTTTGATGTCTGTGAGTTTGGCAAGCTGCCAGTCTATCGTGGGGGGGGATGATCATTTCCTTCTGTTAAAAAAAAAACCAGCAACTCCTGAATCTGTCATTGAATGTCCCGGGAAATTAAAGTGAAATTGAAACCCTCTGATGTTCCTTTGTCCTACTTTTGAGCCAAAGGAATATCTTTTTCGGCAGAAGGGCTCCGAACGCCACAAAAGAGGGCAGGATTTTTTTTATTTCACGGTGAATACTGGAAAAAAGGAATATTACTTAAGTTAGCTTCAAGTAACTTTCTTTCCAAGACCCGTAACCTGAAGTTATGTTTTTCTTACTATGGATGCTACAAGTTTTAACTTAAAGTAGAGCCAAAACATGGAGCCATGGCTAAAAGGTTCTACCACAAAACCGCGGAGGACAAAATCGCGGTCGACGAAAGCGCGTATGTGACGTCATCACAGCGCGACGGAAAAGATCGAAAAAGATCGAAAAATGTAAAAATAAAGCTAAAACCTTCCCCTAATTCCCCCAAACCTAACCCTAAACCTAAACCTAACCCTAAACCTAACCCTTAACGTAACGAAAAACCTAACGCTAACCCTTAACCTAACGCTAAATGTAACGCTAACGCTCTAACCCTAACGCTAACCCTTAACCTAACCCTTACCTTTATGTGAATCGGCTTGCTGTAATTTAATTTTTATTTCAATTTTTCGATCTTTTTCGTCACGTTGTGATGACGTCACATACGCAATTTCGTCGACCGCGCTTTTGTGGAACGCGCTTTTGACGGGTCACGGGCTAAAAGCTTTCGTAAAGGCCTTCCATTTCATCCCGTCTGTCAGTTGCCTAAACCAGGTGTAAAACAGCTGTCGAAGCCCCCTTTCCACTTGGAGGACCCGGAGCCCAGGAGGTGGGAGGTATCCCCATGGTCACATGATCAAAAGTCAGACTCTAGGCAACTGACTCATATTTATGACGGTCGCTGTGTCCTGGGGTTAACTCCTAACAAGCAAAGTCAATATGGAATCCAGATTCACTTAACAACCGTGTTACTCATTTAACAACTGCAGTGATTCACTTAACAACCGTTGCAGGAAAGGTTGCTATGACCCCTTTTCACACTTAAGACCTACAGTCATGTGATCAAAAACCAGAGGCTTGGCAACTGGCATGTACTTATGACGGTTGCCGTGTCCCCGGGGTGACGTGTTTCCCCTTTTGCGACCTTCAGATGAGCAAAGTCAAAGGGGAAGCCAGATTCGCTTAACAACCACGTAACGAACTTAACAAGTGCGATGACTCATTTAACAACGGTGGCAAGCGAGGTCGTGAAACGGGGCAGGTGATGAAACTCCCTGCGTAAGCTGAACTCACTGAGCTTAGCAACAGAAAGTTAGGGCCCAACGGTTGGTCGTAGGTCGAGGACTTCCTGTGTTCTTTGGGTCTGTAAACAGGTTACGCCCTTATCGTGCCCTAAATGAAGAACGGGGGCCTATTTATTGATTCATGGGAGAGAATTTATCTGGCCGCCCACTCAGGGACTCTGGGAGGGTTACCAACATGGATGAATTTATTAGTTATTGTTGGCCACGAACCCAACTGGTCCAGCCATGATGGGCGCCACATTCAAAAGGGGCAGCATCGATTACATTGCACAATTTAGTAATTTAATAATTTAATAATAAATTTAAATAATAATAAATAAATTTCGCTGGTAGGATTTGCTTGCACAAAGCCTGCGGTTCTTTTAAGGGCAACAGAAAGCATCTGGTAGACAAATCGTTCTTTGTTTCTGAGGATAGAAGGATTCAGCTTTCGGCCTCCGCTGCCAAGGCAGGATTTTCTTGGTAATTTGCCCAAGGACAATAGGAAAACGCGTGGGAATCTAGAGGAGGCCCTTTCCAGAGTAAATGTTTTCAGAGTAAAACTTCCTCTGGCTAACGCAACTTTTTTCAAAAACAGCCAGATGTTTTTTCCCTGAAGTTAATTTTCGTTAGTAAATAATTACGGTCGTTTCCGGGATCGCAGTTGCCGTCCTTGCTAAAATCTTTGCGGAAAGGAAAACTAGATTCGCCGCATTTTTTTCGGCTGAACTGCAACCGAGCTGGAAATAATCCGGCAGGGCAGCTAAAAAATAAATGAAGACGTGGTACACGGCTGTGTACATCCAGCCCCGCGGAAATTGTGAATGTTGTGGTTTTGTTTTTAAAGTGTTGTCTTTGTCTAGTCTTCCCCCTTCCCTTGTCTATTGCAGTGTTTTTCAACCTTGGCAACTTGAAGATGTCCGGACTTCAACTCCCAGAATTCCCCAGCCAGCATTCGCTGGCTGGGGAATTCTGGGAGTTGAAGTCCGGACATCTTCAAGTTGCCAAGGTTGAAAAACACTGGTCTATTGTGAGCCGCCCGGAGTCCTTCGGGAGTGGGCGGCATACAAGACAAATAAATACAAATACAAATGTTATTTGGGATAGAGGAGGGAAGAGAAACCATCGTCTTAACTTTCAGCCTTTTGGTCTCAAACATTTTATCTCTTTTATGTCAACCATGCTTTCTTTTTTTATATCTCAAAATACAAAATATGCAATATTTGTATGTTGCAAAAGAAGCTGTTGGAGCTGCCACCCGTAACTTCTAAAGCCCTAGGCAAACTTGCAAGCCCTCACAGGATTATGGGCTGCTTTGAACCTCTTCGGATCTTAACCTTGGTGAGGTCACACACATTTCTGGAGTCGGCAGCCAAAAAAAAGCTAATATAACCCCGAGTTGTATAAACGGAGGCACAGAATCGAGATCACACGTGAAGAAGCATTAATACCGCTTTGTAAAACCCTCGTAAGGCCACACCTGCAATGCTGCAACCAATTTTGGTCACCACCAGTGGTGGGTTTCAAAAAAATTTCGAACCTACTCTGTGGGTGTGGCCTCCTTTGTGGGAGTGGCTTGCCAGCCATGTGACTTGGTGGGAGTGGCTTGCTGGCCATGTGTTTTCTTTCTTTCTTTCTTTCTTTCTTTCTTTCTTTCTTTCTTTCTTTCTTTCTTTCTCTCTCTCTTTCCTTCCTTTTGTCTCTCTGTCCCTTTTTCCTTTTTTCTTTCATCTCTCTCTCACTTTTTCTTTCTTTTCTTCTTTTTTATTTCTTTCTTTCTTCCCTTCTTTCTCTTTCTCTCTCTGTGTGAGTCTGTCTGTCTGTCTGTCTGTGTGTGTGTGTGTGTGTGTGTGTCAGTGGTGGGTTTCAAACAATTTTGGAGCCTCTTCTGTAGGTGTGGCCTGCTTTCCGGGTCCACTGGTGGAACCTCTTCTAACCGTTTCGGTAGATTTGACGAACCAGTTCTACCGAACTGGTGCGAACTGGTAGGAACCCACCTCTGGTCACCACGCTACAAAAAAAGATGTTGAGATTTCCGAAAAAAAGTCCAGAGAAGAGCAGCTAAAACGATCAAAGGCCTGGAGACTAAAACATATGAAGAACGGTTGCAGGATTCGAAGTTGGCTAGTCTAAAGAAGAGAAGAATTAGGGGTGACACGATAACAGTCTTCCAGTATTTGAAGGGCTGCCACAAAGAAGAGGGAGTCAAGCTAATCTCCAAAGCACCTGAA
>NW_028261389.1:80989462-81001962 GCF_051295495.1 Thamnophis sirtalis
AAAATGAAGAAACAGCTACAGAAGAAGATGTAATTAAAACAATATTAGATTGTGCAGAAATGGACAGATTGACATTAAGGATAAAAGAAAAAGAAGATACGGAGTATTTTCGAACAGGGGACTTATTCTACAAATGGTACTTAAGTCAATTTTTTCAGTGTCGTCGTAACTTCGAATGGATACTAAGCTAACCGTTGTAAGTCAAGAACTGCCTATATAGAAATCCTACTCCAGCCACCTCTTCAGTTTCACCCGAGTGTATTTTGAGCGAGCTGAAGAGATTTATTCGATGTTCTACTTTTCCCGTAAATGTATTTCCCGATGGAGGATTTTGTAAAAGGCGGAGCTAGTTTCAATTCAAGATTTTTGTTTTCGTCCCACTTGCCTTAAATCAGTCATTTCCAACCCCAACAACTTCCAGATGCTTAATTTTCAACTCTCAGAATTTCTCAACCAATCATGGCCGTTGGCCAAAGGCCTGTGCTTTTCCATGCAACTGGAAACCACCAAATTTGGCAAACATTGCCTTAAAAAAATCAATCCTCCCTGCGCAACGGAGATGCTATTGAAAGTTTATGGATGCTTTTACTACTG
Source organism: Thamnophis sirtalis (assembly GCF_051295495.1). Taxonomy (NCBI): domain Eukaryota; kingdom Metazoa; phylum Chordata; class Lepidosauria; order Squamata; family Natricidae; genus Thamnophis; species Thamnophis sirtalis. The sequence continues at coordinate 80,990,057 of NW_028261389.1, forward strand.
GGAAGTTTTAAAAGCTAGGAAAGACAGGGTGAGAGAGATATGGAAAAATCAGAAAAAAAAACCATGGATCAGAGCTTTTCTAATAAAAATACGGTTGTTTTTTTTACAGTAGGCAAATAGTGAGAAAAATTAGGGTGTGCATCTAAAAATACTTCTACGCTGTCCACACCCTAATCTCACCACAGAAAACCACCAGAAATAGTTTACAGCTCTGCCAGTTTCACAGTCTCAGGACAAAGTTGAGCCAAGGTGGCGCAGTGGTTAAATGCAGCACTGCAGGCTACTGCTAGATCAGCAGGTCAGCGGTTCAAATCTCACCGGCTCAGGGTTGACTCAGCCTTCCATCCTTCCGAGGTGGGTAAAATGAGGACCCGGATTGTTGGGGGCGATATGCTGACTCTCTGTAAACCGCTTAGAGAGGCCTGAAAGGCCTATGAAGCGGTATATAAGTCTACTGCTATTGCTATTGCTATAAGTTGACAAATCACATTTTTTCTTCCTCTCCCAATTGCTGCAGGAATTACAGTGGCAAAAAAACCTTCTCACCCACTCCGGGCCAAAGAGAAATCATTGCACCCATTTCTCATCGGCATTGTCTTCATCGCTCCAGGTTGTGGGGTATTTGCCTGTTGGCAGCGCAAACGAATAAAGAAATAAATCTCAGCCGTTCCTTCAGGAAGGACCCCGCAGAGCCTCAAAGCCCCCTTTCCACTTGGAAGGCCCGAAGCCCAGGAGGTGGGAGGTATGATGGGGTGGAGGAAGGAGCCTCCGTGAACCGGGAAATGGATTCCCTTTCCCCTTCCATGGAAATTACAGGTTGTTCTCGACTTGCAACAGTTCGTTTTAGTGACCGTTCAAAGTTACAACAGGGGTGAAAAAAGTGACTTATGACTTATGACCGTTGCAGCATCCCGATGGTCATGTGATCAAAATTCAGACGTTTGGCAGTTGACTCATAATTATGACGATTACAGTGTCCCGGGGTGACATGATTTCCCTTTTGCGACCTTCTGACACGCAAAGCCAATATGGAAGCCAGATTCACTTAGCAACCAACTTAAGAAACAACTGAGGTAGTGGTAAAACTGACATAACAAATTTCTCACTTAGCAACATACATCTGTGGTCATAAGTTGAAAACCACCAGTACTAGAGGTATCCCTCTCTTTCTCTCTCTCCCTTCTGTTTGGAAAATAGGGTTCTATCTATTTCTATTTCTATTTCTATTTCTATTTCTATTTCCATTTCTATTATTTCTATTTCTTTCTATTTCTTTCTATTTCTTTCTATTTCTATTTCTATTTCTATTTCTATTTCTATTTCTATTTCTATTTCCATTTCTATTATTTCTATTTCTTTCTCTTTCTTTCTATTTCTTTCTATTTCTATTTCTATTTCTATTTCTATTTCCATTTCTATTATTTCTATTTCTTTCTATTTCTTTCTATTTCTATTTCTATTTCTATTTCCATTTCTATTATTTCTATTTCTTTCTATTTCTTTCTATTTCTATTTCTATTTCTATTTCCATTTCTATTATTTCTATTTCTTTCTATTTCTTTCTATTTCTATTTCTATTTCCATTTCTATTATTTCTATTTCTTTCTATTTCTATTTCTATTTCTATTTCTATTTCTATTTCTATTTCTATTATTTCTATTTCTATTTCTATTTCTTTCTATTTCTATTTCTATTATTTATTGCATTTATAGGCCGCCCAATCCTGGAGGACTCCGGGCGGCTTACAGAAATAAAAAAATATTAAGAAAGATTAAAAACAAATAAGACGCAGCAGATTAAAAGAAACACAACATGCACCCAGTCTAAGCGGAGCTGGACCTCGACCAAGAGGTCTATCTCTTTCTCTATCTCTTTCATCTATCATCTCTTTCTCTCTCCTTTTTCTCTCCCTCCCTCCCTCCCCTTGAGTAAGTTTCACTGCACCCAGAAATGAGCCAGAAATGAAATTCCTTTGCACAAGGCTATTAGCCTTTTTTTGAAAACAGAGGCAGCAAAAATCCCGCAGCTGCCATAAATCAAAATTTGCCGGTTAAGATCACGGAGTTTTTTCTTCTGGCTTTTCAATCAAACCCTCTTATTAGTGACTAACCAGAACCCTGGAGGTTTTGGGTTGGGAAACGGAGGCAAGAACAGGCTCGCCAGAGACAATTTGGGATTTCACAAGCGGTGCCAGGCTTGAAAAGCGATGCGTCAGGGGACTTCCTACACCCGAGCGTGCCTTATTTACACAGGTAGCTCTCCGCAAGTTTCGTTTAGCGGCTGTTCAAAGTTACGGCGGCATGGGAAAAACTGGCTTAAGACAATTTTTTTCACACTTAATGACCGTTGCGGCTTCCCTGTGGTCACATGATCAGAATTCAGATTTTGTATATTGTTATGTTTGTCTTGGTTTTTTTTCCTGTTTTTAAAGGTAAAAATGTCTAATAAAAACTATTTTTTGAAAAAAAAAAGAATTCAGGTGCTTGGCAACTGGCTCGTATTTATGGTTGCGATGTCCTGGGGTCAAGTGATCCCCTTTTGCGACCTTCGTCCTCCTCTTTTAACGGCCCCATAATCCCCTGCGGGATGGAGTCTGGGCAACTGAATAGCAATAGCAATAGCAGTTAGACTTATATACCGCTTCATAGGGCTTTCCGCCCTCTCTAAGCGGTTTACAGAGTCAGCATATCACTCCCACAGTCTGGGTCCTCATTTCACCCACCTCGGAAGGATGGAAGGCTGAGTCAACCCTGAGCCAGTGAGATTTGAACAGCCGAACTGCAGAACTGCAGTCAGCTGAAGTAGCCTGCAATGCTGCATTTAACCACTGCGCCACCTTGGCTCTCTGTTGATTGAAGTGTTTTAGTGGCCAGATGCCCTTCCTGTCCCCAGAGCGGAGTTTTGTTCAGCAGATACATTCTCATTGTGCCAGAGAGAGAAATATCTGCCTCTACCTAGGAATGAACCCACGGCCTCCTGATGGTGAGGCGAGAGCGCCACCTCTAGGCCACCGCACCACCTGTCCCTTTTTGTGACCTTCTGACCAGCAAAATCGGTGGGGAAGCCCTATTCGCTTAACAACCATGGCTACTGACTTAACTGCAGTATTTCGCTCAACAACTGTGTTGTACAATGGGGCAAAACCCCCTTAACCAACATTTCACTGAGCGACAGAAATTTTTGGGAGCTCAATTGTGGTCGTAAGTAGAGGATTACCTACATTTCGTTTATTGTTTCCCAATGAAATTCTTTCCAAAGTTGGAAGCCATGGCAACCACCCCATCTACTCTCCGGCCCCCAATCTGCACCACTTTGTAGAAAAAAAACAGCTACACCCACCCTCCATCTTCTTACTACAGGTGTGATGCCTCCATCCCAGAACACCTTCTCTGGCGTTGTTGCAACACAACAGCTTCTTTTTTTTGGAACAATGGCTTGTTAGTCTAGTTACCAAGTTGACTTGGGGTGGTTTCAAAAGCTAAGCATGCGCCGTCCTTGCTAGTAACTGGATGGGAGGCCTGAGGCTGTTGAATTATCCCAGCCCCATTCGAGGTTACGACTGTTGTTGAATTTTAAATTGCTGTTTTCTATTTTTATTTTTGTACCCCCCTCCCCTTTTTTTATTGTTAGCCGCCCTGAGTCTTCCGGGAATAGGGCGGCATACAAGCCAAATCAATCAAATCAAATCAAATCAAATCAATCAATGGGAGACCACCTGTAGTTCCCAGGGCTGTATTTGCGTCTTTGGGATGTCAATAAACAACCTTGGACAAGGCAACGTCCGATCACTTCCATACATCAAGAAAACAGCATGAAGATGTCTAAGAGGTCTTCGGGAGCTGAAGATGCTTTGAAGGCAACTTTAATATTTCGTGTGTGTGTGTGTGTGTGTGTGTGTGAGAGAGAGAGAGAGAGAGAGAAAGAGAGAGAGAGAGAGAGAGAACCTGAGGGTGGAGTCAAGAAAGGAACCAGCCTAGAATCTCTACAAGTGGAGTAAATCCAACCTTCCTTGACTTCTGTCGACCCTTACCTAACTCCAAGCAGGCGCTAACCACGAGTTGAGAAGATGAGTAGCAATACATCAGTTTAGTTGGACCTTCACCCATTCACCTGATCTTCGGATCTGAACTTCCACGGCTGACACTAAGCGAGGTCTCCAAAGTCCTCCTTGTTTAACTGAAGAAGTCCCAGCTTTTTTCCCCAGGGGGGGAATGAACAGCCTGCTCATTTCATTCAGGACGGCCGTTCTCTTCTGGCAATTCATGTTTACATCCGAAGGGCCAAAAATGACTTTAAGCCTAAAAGAGTCCTGGTTTGGCCACGGATTTTGAAACAGCTGTACCGAGAGTCTGAACTAACCACACCCGGTGAGAGGAGCCATTGGTTTTGAAATACCTTTCTGGCTTACGGGAGTAGACTACAATAACGTCTTCTTTATTTATTGCATTATTTATACCCCACCCCCACCCACAAGAATTTGGATAGCTCCCTTAGTTCATTTGTGTGTGTGTGTGTTTATGTGTGTGTTTATCCATCCATCCATCCTCTCATCCATCCATCCATCCATCCATCTGGATTCATGTCTATGGAGACTGTCCATCATCCAGATCATGGTTATCCCAAGGGTGCTTTTTCAAGAGGCAACTGGGCTTCCTCAGTTGTTCCTTGAAGAGGTTTCGCTTCCCATCCCAGAAGCTTCTTCGGTTCTGATCTGATCTGAAGAACTGAAGAACTGGAATGAAATGCGAAACCTCCTCAAGGAAAAACAACGTCCAGTTGCCTCTTGAAAAAGCACCTTTGGGACAAGGTCTGCGCTCCTTTCTCGGGCAGGGGGTTGGACTAGAAGACCTCCAAGGTCCCCTCCAGCCCAAGGATTCTGTGAATTTGGACTTCTCCTCTCCTCTTTCCTGAGGAGGTAGGGATCCAACCATCCCTTCTCAACCCAAAACACAAAACACTAGGTCGATTTAGTCACTCCTAAAGATGAATTTAATCCATCACATTTCCGGTATTTAAAGATTTCGAGCCTTTCCCCCTACAAGTGTGTAGGTTTCTTTGTACGAATGACACGCTTTGTAACGGAAGAGCAGTCCTATTTTGCATAAAAAGTATTATGGTGCGTGAAAAAATAGCCGTGCAAAACTTACCTTGAAAAATCTCCTTTTGCTTCCTATAAAATGATACAAAACAAAGAGAAGGATTAAACAATTACTTACAATAAGTTATTAAATCACGAGGGAAATGCACATTTCCATCTTCAAGTATCACAAGATGTTTTATAACTCTTATCGGGAAATGATTCCAAGGCCAAGATATGACATCACCTTAAGTGTTGATTCCAGATTTAATCCTAAGAAGCCTCGTTGCAATTGAGAGGAATAATTAACTTAAGTCTTACAGGCTTCTGCAAGAAAACCACCAAGCTCAGAGAGCACCAGGGACCCGACTGGAATTATAATCAGTTGAATTAAAAAAAAAAAAGAGGAAGTTTAATTTCACTCTCTTGTACTAACTGTGCGTGCCACCCTTTGCCTAGTTAGGAACCATCAGGAAATAAAACATCGCATTTTAATGCAGAGGAAGAGCCAAGGTGGTGCAGTGGTTAAATGCAGCACTGCAGGCTACTGCTAGATCAGCAGTTCAGCGGTTCAAATCTCACCGGCTCAGGGTTGACTCAGCCTTCCATCCTTCCGAGGTGGGTAAAATGAGGACCCAGATTGTTGTTGGGGGCAATATGCTGACTCTCTGTAAACCGCTTAGAGAGGCCTGAAAGGCCTATGAAGCGGTATATAAGTCTAACTGCTATTGCTATTGCTATCTGTACATTCTCCCCTCTTCCCTTCCTTCTCCAGCACTTACGCTTTGGAGAAGACTGAAGCGCTGTATTTTAAATTAATTGATTGCCATGCTCAGAGGATATGTTTGTGGATGTCTGGAGTAGCATTTACAATTGTGTTTGTTAATGCCAGTTAATTGGCAATCAATTAACCGGCACTATAATAGCAAGGAAAAAAAAAAACCAGTTATTTTACGATTCCCTCGGGGCTAACCATCTTCCTCCCTGCTAATTATATCACGGGGTTGATTATTAACTTGCTAGAACAAAATATATATTTATGAGAGTCAGTGGGAGGAAGGAAGGAAGGAACAACTAACTCCCTAGATTTGATTTTATAATGGAGCCTAAAGTGAAATAGATGCTTTGAAATCCTCAGCTTGTACTTGTATCTCCTGTTTAAAAAGAGAGACTAAAAAGCACACGGGAATAATACCAAAATTAGTCTTGCCAGAGAATTGAATCTCAATGTTCACATTCATGTTTCCTTCTTTCAACAAAACAACAGCAAAATCTACACGACTTACCTGTAGGATGTATGCAGCCAACTCGAACACCACTTCGCTGTCAACCTCAATCAGCTCCTTTTGGGAAAAGGAGAAACGGGAATTAAGACAATAAATACGTCGCTTTATTTAATATCCTACAATCAAGTGGCCAAAGTACTTTAGAGCAGTGTTTCCCAACCTTGGCCACTTGAAGATATCCGGACTTCAACTCCCAGAATTCCCCAGCCAGCATTCGCTGGCTGGGGAATTCTGGGAGTTGAAGTCCGGACATCTTCAAGTGGCCAAGGTTGGGAAACACTGCTTTAGAGCAACACGAAACCAACGGACATATTTTATTAATTTATCTTGTTTGGGTTCCCACCAAGGATTTCTGGCGTACAACAAAATGCATGTTGAACGATTTAAGAAGAAGTGCGGGGAAAGGACATAAGATACAGATTTCCCTCCTGCTTCTCTTAAATATTTGCTGTGCTATTTTTGGAGCAGCCTGGACTGCGGTTTATCATCCCGAAGTTTTCCATCATTCTTTCTCATGGGTTGCTAAAAATAGCTCCAGTACAAGGCATGTAGAAAGTTAGGAGGAGGAAAAATGTTCAGGCACTATGAACAGAAAGTCAAGGATTTCTGCTTTGCAAAGAGTTATTGAGGAAGGAAAATGGAACGGTAGGTGAAGAAAAAAAATGACTAGGCAGCCAATTTTTGTTCATATTAATGAGTAACTCAAAAGTACTGATTGCACCATAATAACTAATAATATAATACTAATAGCATAATACCAATTGCAGAAATTGGATATGGCCAGTCTAGGGAAAAGAAGGACCAGGGGGGACATGATAGCAGTGTTCTAATATTTGAGGGGCTGCCCCAAAGAAGAGGGGGGGGTTCAACATATTTTCCAAAGCACCAGAGGGCAGGACAAGAAGCAATGGGTGGAAACTAATCAAGGAGAGAAGCAACTTAGAACTAAGGAGAAACTAACAGTGAGGACAATTAATCAGTGGAACAACTGGCCTCCAGAAGTTGTGAATGGTCCAACACTGAAAGCTTAAAAGCAGAGATTGGATGGTCATGTTTCAGAAATGGTGGAGGGTTTCCTGCCTGAGCAGGGGGAGGGGGGGTTGGAATAGAAAACCTCCAAGGTCCCTTCCAACTAGTCACAAGGAAAGCCCCACCCCTCTTTCACACACAACCACACTCCACGCAGGTTCAAGGCGATGCACGTTGGGTTGCATCACAACATCCCACCAAGGGCCTTCTCACACTTTCCACAACCCCCAAGTCTTTTTTGCTTCCTTTTTCTCTTCTTCCCCAAATGCTTCCAGTTTAGCAAAGAAAAACCAGTGAGATCCCCGTGGTTTCTTCTCCTTCTCCTTCTCCTTCTTCTCCTTCTCCTTCTCCTTCTCCTTCTTTTGCTTTCTCAGCAACTTGGACATTTAAGAGCAAACGTTCCCTTCTCACAATTCCCATCACTAAAGTCCTTCAGCGCATTATCTCTCAATTATTATGACCTCACAATTAAAGGTCGATTATTGTTCGTAGGCAAAGCTCTTTCTTTAAAGTAGACAAGGAGCCTTTGACTTACCGTACAACAGCTCATTTAGTGACTTATGACCGTTTTCCACACTTACGACGGTCGCTGTGTCCCGGGGTCACATGATCACCTTTGGCAACCTTCTGTCGAGCAAAGTCAACACGGAAGGTGGATTCACTTAACAACTAAGTTATTAACTTAACACGGGCAGCGATTGACTCAACAACCGTGGCGAGAACGGTCGCAAAATGGGACCAAACTCACTTCACAACTGATTCACTTAAACAGCAGAAATGTTGGGCTCCCTTCTGGTCCTAACTCAAGGACCATTTGTAATTGGATTTTTTTTTTTAAATGTCTGAATCAGTTGCCAACCCTCTGAATTTTGATCCCCCTCCAACCCCATGGAGATGCTGCAGCCATCGTAAGTGTGGAAAACCATCATAAGTCACTAAATGAGCTGTTGTACTGTAAGTCAAAGGCTCCTTGTCTATTTTAAAGAAAGAGCTTTTCCTACGAACAATAATCGACCTTTAATTGTGAGGTCATAATAATGGAGAGATAATGCGCTGTAGGACTTTAGTGATGGGAATTGTGAGAAGGGAACGTTTGCTCTTAAATGTCCAAGTTGCTGAGAAAGCAAAAGAAGAAGAAGAAGGAGAAGGAGAAGGAGAGGAAACCACGGGGATCTCACTGGTTTTTCTTTGCTAAACTGGAAGCATTTGGGGAAGAAGAGAAAAAGGAAGCAAAAAAGACCTGGGGGTTGTGGAAAGTGTGAGAAGGCCCTTGGTGGGATGTTGTGATGCAACCCAACATGCATCGCCTTGAAAGAACGAAGTTGCTTCCTGCGAAGGCTCACGTCCCTTTGCTCTTCCTTTAGGTCCCATGGGAGGGGCCAATCACCTCCAAGCCTTACTCCTGAGTCGCCCCTTTTGTCTTAACACTTCTTGCCTTCTGGCAGTTCTGCGCATGTGCGCATTGGAAATAGTCTCCCCTGTTCCTCTGCCTCACTGATGTCTGACTCTGGAGGCAGCACATAACTCCCAGATGGCCCGGGCCCCCCTCTCTGCCTCCGACACAGAGCGCTCATCAGAGCCTTCCCCAGACTCCAGGACTGGCCCAGGTTCCTCCCCAACCTCCTCACTGTCCGACTCGGCTTCCAGCTCTGCGGACCACAACAGGAGAGTCCAAAAAAGAACGATGATGGTTGGGAACTTGTCTTTGAAGGCTGGCACTTTTTAAAAATATACGTTGCACAACCAAAACACATTTAAAAAGTGGCCCCTGCCCTCCTGCCCTTTTAACCCTCCCATGGATGAATCCACACGGCTGTTAAAATGAAGGACACACCTCAAATTCACAAGCCGCAAAGTTTGCTCTCTGCCAAGGATAACAAAGTTAACTTTTGTCCTGTTTAAGAGTTTCCTGCTGTATTAAAGCCACGGGATTAAAACAAAAATCAAGTCTTCGATCCTACTTCACTGCAGTTAAACCGGTCTGTTACACCCTTCTCCACCCCAAGGAGGGTGTTCCTTTATTCTATTCTGTTCTGTTCTGTTCTGTTCTATTCTTCTCTAGTCTATTCCTATTCCCATTCCATTTTATATTCTATTCTGCATTATATTTTCTATTCTATTCTACTCTATTCTACTCTATTCCTACTCTACTCTACTCTACTCTACTCTACTCTACTCTACTCTACTCTACTCTACTCTACTCTACTCTATTCCCATTCCATTCTATATTCTATTCTGCATTATATATTCTATTCTGCATTATATATTCTATTCTGCATTATATATTCTATTCTATTCTATTCTATTCTATTCTATTCTATTCTATTCTATTCTATTCTATTCTATTCTATTCTATTCTATTCTATTCTATTCTATTCTATTCTATTCTATTCTATTCTACTATATTCTATTCTAAACCAGCATTGGGCTGAAGTCAACATTACTACTTACATGCTTAAAAAAATCCAGGATGAATTTCCATGATATGTTCAGAGAAACAGAAGGATAAGATAAAACATTGGGTGATAGACCTCCCTGGTTCAGGAGAAGGATGATTTAATGGTCAACATTAACTCAAATCAAAACATCTGGGGAGCACCTCTGGAACCCCATTGGCACTGACAAAAACCCCATTAGTCAATTGCAGAAGGCAGTTTTACCTGGAACAGCTTACATCTTGCAATGAAAACTTTAAGACCATCAAACATCCACATCTGCCTATCCCAGGTCCAGCTTGAACATCTGGCTGACTGTGCAATGAGCAAACAACAACAACAACAACAGCAGCAACAACCCCTCTGTATTCAAAAGTCCCACAAGGTGAAATCTTGTGGGGCTTTCAAATACAGATGGATCGCCATTTGAGACAGAACACACCAGATATCACTGTTGTCGAGGGCCAATACATACAATTTATTGACATCGCGATACCAGGAGATGCCAGAGTTGAAGAAAAAGAACTAGAAAATGAAATATCGCGACCTGGCCATCAAAACTACCCGATTATGGATGAAGTATGTGCCAGTGATACCCAAGGTCATTGGGGCACTTGGTACCATGTCCAAGAATTTTATAAGTTACAACAACAAATTGCATCTTACTGCAATAACACCAGCGGAACTGCAAAAACCTGTGCTACTCAGAGCATCGTACATCTTTAAAAGGTACTTGGTTGATACCTAGGAGGCTAGCAGAAATCTGTCAGTCAATAGGATTTGTGACACACCTTTAAATGTTCAGTTGACTTGAGTTTCATGTTTAATGAATGAAAGAGATAATAATAATAGTCGTGTATTTTAAGAAGGTCCTTGATTGATACCTAGGACGCTGGCAGAAACCCCTTCAAGCATCAGCACCAGTCAATGGGATTTGTGACACATCTTTAAATGTTCAGTTGACTTGAGTTTCACATTTATCAAATAGAAGAAATAATAATAATAATAATAATAATAATAATAGACTAATTGACTAATATTGACTATTAATTTAATAATTTAATAATTTAATATATTAAAATTGATTACTAATTGACTAATATTGGCTAATTGACTAATATTGACTAATTGACTAATAATTAAGTTGATATCTAGGATGCTGGCAGCAACCCGTATCAACGATTAGCACCAGTCAATGGTATTTGTGACACATATTTGAAAGTTCAGTTGACCGAGTTTCATGTTTAATGAATAAAAGAGATAATAATCAGCATTCCTATTCAGCTTAAAAGAGTTCAAACCACCTAATGCCTTCTAAAAATGACCCCATAAAAACAGCCCAATTTAATCTCCCTCCTTGCTAAGAATCGCATCCGAAAACAGATTCCCCGAAGGAGAGGAAGGGAGTCCGTGAGAATTTCCCGATTTGAACCTGGGGATTTTGCATTCACTCTCTAGGAAAACACCCCCCCCCCCTCTTTCAGGCTCAGTTTCTTTCTTTCCTCAAAGCAGAATTGCGATTCGGGAGGCAGGAAGGCCTAAATCTAGGCTGATAAAAAGAAAAAGAAGAACCCCCCCCTCATGTTATTAATTAGCGCTGGAGGCAGAACTAATGAACGTAAAACAAGACCCCCTATTCAAGAGACACCTTGGGAGAAGGAAAAGGGGACCGTTCCCACAATATAGTCATGGCACGGAGTAAAATACCCCCACCCACACACTTCCATCCACCCCCGCGGACGTGCTTGGGGCCAAGGAAGCAAAAGCGAGGAATGCATTTCAGCTAAGGCCCCCTGCAGCCCCTGGTGGATGACAAAACTTCCCAAAACTTCTCCCTGGGCTGTCCTGAATCTGCCCTTGAAAGCAGATTCCTTCAGTAGGTACCGTATTTTTCTGACTATAAGACACACCAAGATTTCGAAGAGGCAAGTAAGAAAAAAAAAGGTTTTTGTCCTCCCCGGCCCCCAGCAGTGCTCTGTAGGCTTCAGGAGGGCTGGGGGAAGGCAAAAACGACCCCTTTGGCGGAAAAAGGGCCATATTTTGCAAAAAACGGAGGCATGTTTGCCATCTCCCAGCCCT
>NW_028261389.1:81006962-81011962 GCF_051295495.1 Thamnophis sirtalis
TTAAAATCAGCATCAAGTATAAGAAAAACATAAGATTTTTTTTAAAATAAGAAACAGATAAAAAGTGTGTGATGGTTTTTGGGATGACTTTCTTGAATCCTAGTCGGTAGTCAAGAGCTGACGTTCCGTGAGGCCTCAGGGCAACAGATGAAATAATAAAACCCTGGAATAAGATGAAACAGGTTCATTTGTAAAGATGGCTTGACCAAAAAATGCGTCCTCACCTGACACAGAAGTATAAAACAACCAATCCAGATTTTTTGGGGAAATCATGTTCCAGCACTCGGCGGTCCAACTGAAGCCAATTCAAATGGCCCCTGTTAAACAAAAAGAAAGAAAGAAAGAGAGAGAGAGAAGTAGATTAGAACATTAAATCATTTTGTGTCATTGCATTGCATGGACCACCTTGTAGGGAAGGTGGGCAGCATAAAAATTGAATGAATGAATGGATGAATCGATTGATTGATGGATCGATGGATTGTGTTGCTTCTACTCTGTCACTCCTACAGGAACTCAAGCATACCTGCTTCTGTCCTCCACCATTGTTTAAAACTTTGGTTTAAAGATTAAATCAAAGATTAAATCAAATCAAATTAAGGGAAGATGGGCAGCATAAAAATTTAATAACAGAAAGAAAGAAAGAAAGAAAGAAAAAGAAAGAAAGAGAATCAATCAATTGTGTTACTTCTACTCTGCCACTCCTACAGAAATTTAAGCATATCTGGTTCTCTCCTCCACCATTGTTTAAAACTTTGGTTTAAAGATTAAATCAAATCAAATTAAGGGAAGATGGGCAGCATAAAAATTTAATAAAAGAAAGAAAGAAAGAAAGAAAGAAAGAAAGAAAGAAAGAAAGAAAGAAAAAGAAAGAAAGAGAATCAATCAATTGTGTTACTTCTACTCTGCCACTCCTACACGAACTTAAGCATATCTGGTTCTCTCCTCCACTACTGTTTAAAACTTTGGTTTAAAGATTAAATCAAAGATTAAATCAAATCAAATTAAGGGAAGATGGGCAGCATAAAAATTTAATAACAGAAAGAAAGAAAAAGGAAGAAAGAGAATCAATCAATTGTGTTACTTCTACTCTGCCACTCCTACAGGAATTTAAGCATATCTGGTTCTTTCCTCCACTATTTTCAAATCTTTGCTTTAAAGATTAAACCAAATATTAAATTAATTTAGTAAACCTTCTGAGATAAGGTTAAGATTGAGAGACAGTGACTGACCCAAAGGCTGTGGGATGTTTCCTTGGATGAGGATTTGAACGGGGATCTCTAAAGACTTCATCCAACACCTCAACTGTTCCTGCCCACTGCCTCTCTAACAAACACCTCATCCGCTTCAGCTTCCCAAAAATGTTTCCAGGTGTGTGGGACTCCAGCTCCCATGCTTCTTAGACACCGGGGTTAAGGACTATGGGAGTTGGAGACCAAGGAAGATCTGAGAGAAAGGAGAACGGGTTTGCAAGGGTCAAGCAGAAGAAGTTCAATAAAAGCGCAAAATCCCTGGGCCCTTGAGGTATGAACATTGGAGAGGGTGGAGAGCCCTCTGCACGCCCATCATTGCATTGGCTGCTCTTCTGGGCCAGCTGATCTTTGCGGGTGTTGTAGGCCCGGAAACCCAAAGACCAGCTGGCATGCGCGCACTGGCCTCCTGGTCTCCGGGGCTCCGGCGTGCGCGAAGACCTGCACGCACCGGAAACCAGAAGACCCGGTGGCTGGCACACGCCGGAAATTCAAAGACCAAGTGCGCCTCAGGTTTCCAGGGTTCTGGCACGCACGCAGTTTGGGCCCTTGGTGCCGAAAAAGTCCGCCCTCCCTGTTGTAGATGGTTGGGGAGGGCTGTCGTCAGAGGTGGGTTCCTACCAGTTCGCACCAGTTCGGTAGAACCGGTTCGTCAAATCTACCGAACCGGTTAGAAGAGGTTCCACCAGTGGACCCGGAAAGCAGGCCACACCTACAGAAGAGGCTCCAAACTTTTTTGAAACCCACCACTGTCCTCCCCCCCCCACAGAGACAGACAGACAGACTGACACAGAGAGAGGGAGAAAGAGAAAGAAAGGAAGAAATAAATAAATAAAAAAAGAAAAAAGAAAGAAAAATAGTGAGAGAGATGAGAGAAAAAAAGAAAAAAGGGACAGAGAGACAAAAGGAAGGAGAGATAGATAGATAGATAGATAGAGAGAGAGAGAGAGGGAGGGAGAACACATGGCTGGCAAGCCACTCCCACCAGGTCACATGGCCGGCAAGCCACTCCCACAAAGGAGGCCACACCCACAGAGTAGGTTCCAAATTTTTTTGAAACCCACCACTGACACACACACACAGAGACAGACAGACAGACACAGAGAGAGAGAGAAAGAGAAAGAAAGGAAGAGAGAAATAAATAAAAAAAGAAAAAAGAAAGAAAAAGAGTGAGAGATGAAAGAAAAAAAAGAAAAAAGGGACAGAGAGACAAAAGGAAGGAAAGAGAGAGAGAGAGAGAGAGAGAGAGAGAGAGAACACATGGCCGGCAAGCCACTCCCACCAGGTCACATGGCCGGCAAGCCACTCCCACAAAGGAGGCCACACCCACAGAGTAGGTTCCAAAAAAGTTTTGAAACCCACCATCCGGCTGTAGTATCACATCAAGCTCCAATGTTTAACTCAGAAGTTAAGGCAGGACCTGGAGACGGAGGAGGAGGAGGAGGAGGAGGAGGAGAAAATGGGGAGGAGGAGGAGAGATAAGAGCTGGGGGTCCTTCTTTTCACTCCCGGCCACCCTTTGTGGGACACGATAATTGAAAGTCTGCCGGTTTTATTTATGGAACACTGTCCATGTCAGGAGTTTATGCAAGGCCTGGAAAGTTCCTCCACAGGCTAAAACACGGCCGAAAAAAAGACGTCTCAGACATTTTCATTTGCCACCTGGTGTGTCTGGAAGAGCCCCGCCAATAAACTTTGTCAAACTGGCTTTTGAGAACTTTGGGGAAACACAGCTGGCTCCTCTCTTGCACGCTCAGAACAAGCAGGAGTTACTATGGGCTGCACCCAGAGATGCTATTGGGGGGGGGGGCTTTTCCTTTGATTAAGCTGGAGGTAGTTGTTGGACTGCGGTAGAGGAGTGGGGGGTGGAGGGGGTTCTTGGCTTTTGACGTTCTCGAGACCCTTCCGACCCCACCATCCCAGAAACTGGATCTCGTCGCTCTGCAAACAGCCCTCCCACTTTGGCTGCGAAGGACAGTGACGTATTTGCAGATGTTGGGCATTGTTATCGTTTATGATCAGTTTTACAACTTAAAAATCAAAACAAAATGGCAGCAGCAGTAATCTCGACAATGAACCTGTTGATGTAAAATGCCAAGTGTGGGAATAATCACGTCTGAAACAAGGTCACAAAAGAGGGAGGATGTAAGATCAACCCAAACAATACGAACAAATAATGAGAGAGAAAGAGAGAGGGAAGGAGGGAGAGAGAAAGGGGACGAGAAGGAGGGAAGGAAGGAAGGAAGGAAGGAAGGAAGGAAGGAGAGAGAGAATGAGACTGACAGAATAACAGAGTTGGAAGGGACCTTGGAGGTCATCTAGTCCAACCTCCTGCAGGAGAAAATGGTTGCCCTATCTCTTAAAAACTTCCAGTGTTGGAGCACCCACAACTTCTGGAGGCAAGTTGTTCCACTGATTTAATTGCTCTTTAATAGCAAGCAAGATTATTTGATTTTGGCTCCTAAACTTCATCTCTCAGAGATGCACAACAGACACACTAGATCAGGGGTCTCCAACCTTGACAACTGTAAGACTTATGGGCGTCAATTCCTCCGCTTTGCAGGCTGAGGAACTCTGGGAATTGAAGTCCACAAGTCTTAAAGGTTGGAGAGCACTAGATGGCCCTTCTTCTTGGCATCTTCTCCATCTTATCAAGTGGAGTTGGGTCTAAGACACCATCAACAGAGCCAGTTAGGAAGATCTAATTCACCCTGACACAGAACATAGAATAGCAAGAATTGGAAGGGACCTTGGAGGTCTTCTGCTTTCGAGCTGGAGACCCTCTACCATTTCAGTTAAATGGTTGTCCAGTCTCTTCTTAAAAGCCTCCAGTGACGAAGCCCTCACAACCTCTGAAGTCAACTTCTGATCGATTCTGATTGATTGTTCTCACTGTTAGGAAGTGTCTCCTTCTTTCTAGTTTGAAGAAGATTGCAGAAGATGCCCTTGATGTCAATACAGAGACCCATTTGACTGTGAATGCTTATGCCATTATTTCTCCCATGCACACGACTATCTGAACCTTCTGGAGATGTAGAATTTTTGATAACCTGATGTAGATGCTGAAACAAAAGAGCTGAGATGTTTTTGCTCATTCGGAAAAAAAAAGCATCCATTGTTCAAAACACAAGTCCTGAACGGGCTTTAACTCTGCCGTATCACCATCCAAGACTGAGATCTTGCAGAAGACCACGAGGATATAAATATTTATGGAACCAAATACATAAACACGAATGAAGGTGCCCAGGCCGACAAGGATAATTCTTGAAGAATTAACTTGATTTCTTCCCTGCTCAAATGTTTAAGCATGCTGGATTTAACACCATCGTACGTTTCTCTGTTCCTCTCCGTACAAGTAGCGAAAAGGTCAGTTGCTGTTGTACGCTAAAGGACTTTCAAAAGCGTGTGACAATTTAATTGTGGCCACCCTGGATGAAGGGATGGCTCTCCATTACCAACATTAACTCCCTGGTAGAAAGTCTGTTTCTATGGTTTTGCTAGGCTGACGTCTTGTGCTACTTAAATTAATAAATGGAAATCCTTCATACAAGTATTTTTTTTAAACTAAATTACCCTTGTGATTCCTCCAGAGGTGAAGGAACACCTTGATGTAGTTTAGAATGGCAGAAAGCAGCAAGTTACTCATTTCCTTACAACATATTTCCTCCACAACAAAGACGTGGAGGCTCTGGAAAAAATGCAGAGAAGAGCCACAAAGAGGATTAGGGGACTGGAGACTAAAACATATGAAGAA